>NC_133325.1:324851350-325151350 GCF_042186555.1 Aquarana catesbeiana
AGTGTTAACTATTGGGGGCATTCAGAGTTGGATGTTGGGTTTCAAGTTTTAATACCGGGACGTTCTTCACATAATACTTCAATGTCTGAGTAGATGTTAAATTGTGTTCCCAACTTATTCAATTGTTTCATTGCTCGCAGTCATACAGCTGAGGGATAAAGGTAATGTCTCTAGTTTGAAACACACTGATACATTTGTATTTCTGATGTACTTGTCTTCTTACAAGTAGCTCTATGATTATGCACATTCCTGGTACGGATGGACTGATGAGCACTCTATGTCACTCTGGATTGTTCTGATTTACTCAGGTGGGTAACTGTCTGTAATTTTTCTTTGCAAAATTGAAAATAAAGATTTTATTTAAAAAAAAAAAAAAATGTACATTGCTGGTTTCTCTGTGATAGCATACAATGGTATATCAGAAGTTAGATGTGCATCTGTTTGATAGCCAGTAATGACACGTCATATGTTGAGTATGGTTCTGTTTGATAACCTGCAATGACAAATTAGAAGCTAGCCATGCATCTGTTTGATTGTCTGCAATGACAAATTAGAAGCTAGCCATGCTACTGTTTGATAGTCTGCAATGTCAGTTTCTGTTTGAAGCTTGGCTAGCTTCTGATACAACTTTAATTCTAGATGTACCTAAGATTCTATTAGAAAATTGGATGAATCTTGGGGGAAAGTTATGTGAGTCTTGATTCAAAAGACATTATAGTATTTAGATACCTATGCGAACAGCCACACAGCCAAGTAAAGGCACCTGTACAAAAGTATGGACCTTAACACTAATCTAGGTGAACCTCCAACCTAGGACCTATACTGTGTATAGAAATGAACACATTAAAGTCATTGTAAATGCAATAAAAAAAAACAAAAAAATAACAAACAGGTTTATACTTATTCCATTGCACAGAGTAAACCTCCTCTTCTCGGGCCCCCCACTGGTGCTCTTGGCTCCTCCTTTCCAGCAAGTTCCCCCATAGGAAACCATTTCTATAGGGACACTTATGCAGACCTGCCCCCAATCTTCTCTGTCTGCCTCTATTGACACAAACAGCAGAATTTAACCCTGACAACATCACCCTCCGATCCATCATCACTGGCTTTGATTGACAGCGGTAAGGGCCAATTGCTCCCGCTGCCTCAGCAAAGTCAGGGAGACCAGGAAGGGAGGGGGAGGGCAGCTGCAGATGTGCACAGCGCTGGATCGAATGAGGGCTTAGGTAAGTTAAAACAGGGTGGGGGGGATACTGTTGCCTAAACATTTAAATGTTTTGGCTTTATAACTACTTTAAGAGCTGGCTTACCTCGGCAGTAGCCCATTTGCGTTACAGGTTTCCTGGAAGATAATGAACATTTTGAAAATCTGAAAAACAGATGAAACGAGAGGGAGTAGGTGCTCATTAAAAACTAACAACTCATTCTTCTGTTTTAGATCAAGACATCAAACAGATTTTGATGTAGCAGACATTGAAAAAAATTAATAGCAGACAAGTCATTTGCTGATATTCAAAGTAAAACAACACTTTAGGATGGACCAAGCCTTTAAATAATGGAGATAAACTTTCCAGCTAAGCTATTCTTACAGCACTGCACACACTAATTTTAGAATCTACACAATTCACAGTTCATGTTTGGTTATGGTAATCACCAAGCCATTCGCTTGACACTGTCACATTTATCAAGAATAAAGGAGAGTGTTGTAATCCATAGCAACCAGTCAAAAGCCATTTTTTAGCAAACTGAAAATCACACTAAAATCCGATTTGCTGCTCTGAATTACTAAACTTTGCAATTATGCTTTGGTCTTGTACTCTTAGTACAATCTAATTTAATAATTCAGTGTGTAGGATTTTGTGTCTTCTATAGTAACCTAGTATGTAACAGTCTACATATGTGGGAGTTCTACTGCTTTGTCATAAACTACATCTTACTTTAATTCCAAGGACATAAAAACAAGGATCTGGAATCAAAGAACCAAATTGGACTTTATGCTAAACCATTTATGTGAACAATTAGGTAACCAATCTGTTTTGTCCTCCATACTGCTATAGAAGAATATGCCTTCTGTAGGACAACACAAACTATGACAGATATTCCTCCTCAGCACTTTCATCTTTGCATCTGAAATGGTTTTGGTTCTGGTAGCATGAAAGAAGGGGTAATTTATAAGAGAGATGGCCCCTGCCCCCACCTATAACTGGCATTCACAACAAGGAGCACATGGCAGGGCAAACACATGAAAGACAAAACCAGAGAAAATCCCCAGCTCAACTCACCAACCAAATTAACCTGCCCAACAGTCTGCATTCAAAACAGGGGTTTAGTTAACACACATTTGCTTACGCATGCGTTTGTCTTTGTCTGCCTTTAACGCAGACTGTTGGACAGGTGAATTTGGTTGGTGAGCAGACTGTTTGGTGAGTTGAGCTGGGAATTTTCTCTGGTTTTGTCTTTCAGGGGTACTTTATCATGCTATTTATTTACTTTGAACTAAGTATCTATATTTTTGTTTACATGCATCTTATTTTATGCGGAAAGCACTCTTCAAATGATTTATTGTGCTATGATCTTTTTTTATAAATAACTCATGAACAAGTTTTGGGGCCTATAACCAGCTGGACATAGGTATATGTTGAGTCCTGACCCAATGCTCTGCATGTGTCAGATGGCAGATGTGACAGAAAGGCACCGAGGGCAAGGAATCAGTCATTCTAAAGGTTCAACTATGCTCTGCGAGTGGTGACACAGCACTGGCAATACAATAAGCATACATATAAGTTGAACTCCTGAAAGATAAAGATCCCCACAACAATCTTCTTAAGAATTTATATCCATAACCCTTGCAGAGAGCTCAACTGTGTGCAGCCTGATTCTTGTGCAAAAGATACTTCCTAAATATCTTCTTGTTGTGGAAACAAATCATCTTGGAGTGAGCAATTAACTACCGTTAGTTGGTATTGAAAAACAGTGGCACCTTGCTACTACTGAAGGTTTTAATTGTAGGTAATAAGGAACAAGCTGATTTAAAGTTGTCTGCAAACCATTATACTGTGATTTCTTACACTGGGGTCATCTTTAACTAAAACTCCTGGGAATAATTTAAGATGCTGGGCTCTAATTCTACAGCATATTTATTTTTAGACCAGGACATTACTGTCTTAATTACAAGCTCTTATTTGACAGCAGGCATCATTTTGGCTATACAGGTGCATCTCATAAAATTAGAATATAATCAAAAAGTTAATTTATTTCATTAATTCAATTCAAAAAGTGAAACTCGTATTTTATATAGATGCGTTACACACAGAGTGATGTATTTCAAGCATTTCTTTCTTTTAATTTTCATGATTACAGCTACTGAAAACCCAAAATTCAATATCTCAGAAAATCAACATATTACATAAAACCAATAAACAAAAGGATTTTTAATACAGAAATGTTGGCTTACTGAAAAGTGTGTCCATGTACAGTATAGTATGCACTCAATACTTGGTTGGGGCTCCTTTTGCATGAATTACTGCATCAATCTGGTGTGGCATGGAGGCGATCAGCCTGTGGCACTGCTGAGGTGTTATGGAAGCCCATGTTGCTTTGATAGTGGCTTCCAGCTCATCTGCATTGTAGGGTCTGGTGTCTTTCATCTTCCTTTTGACAATAATCCATAGATACTCTATGGGGTTTAGGTCAGGCAAGTTTGCTGGTCAATCAAGCACAGTGATACCATTGTGATGGATCAGGTAAAATGCCCATTTTCTATGCATCTTTTTTATACTACAAAGTATATTTTTTCCTGTATATTAACTGCTTTTATATTCCTTACTCAAAATGGCCAATAGTAGCACCCCCTCCCATCGTGTCAAAGGAATGTGTAACTAAGATGGCGCCTCCACCCAGGAATACGCCCGACTTGGTGACGCCCAGATCCTGGAGGAAGTTCACCTTACATGGACACAACCAGTCAGAAACTACTAATACCTAGATATCATTGTGCTAATGATACATATGCTCACCACCTTAGTAGCTCACCTATAAAACCCCCTATCTAGAACCAATAAAGAGACTATCATCAATCTGAGCACAGTTTCAATGTGATCTTTTCTCATGCATGCACTAAGGGTTAATCAGGACAGGGCAGATACCCATCACACGATTGCTCTGTTCCAAAACAGCTGGCGCCAAATGTGGGGCCTCCGGGCTGTGAACCAACGGACCGAGAGGACACCTCTGAAGGGCAGTAACATACCATTTTTTTTTATATCTTGCCAGTACATTTCCTGTCTCCGACGTTGGTCTATTTCTGTGTTTTGTACGGCTGCCAGCGGTCACCCAAAAACAGGTAATATCTTGCCCGGTGCCTAGTTTTTGAACCTGTCACATAGAGTTACCGGTTATCTGCTGCCCGGTATATGTTTGTGTTGGTGTGTTGTTTGATCTAGGAGAAAGAGGAAAGAAAGTGGAGGGGGGTTCAAACACAGAGGGTATTGTATCGACATGGGAACTCCTCGGTCACGGCAGCATCGCGTGGTGATAGGGGTGTCGGGTGCGTATCACGGGTGGTGATAGCATGGAGACTCTGGGAGGGCTCCTCTCCTGCTGGTAACTCTTTCTCTCCCTCTTTCTCTGTGACCGATTGATATGTCATGTCCTAAATGTGTATGTGGATTAATGGATTAGAGGATTCATTTGGCATCAATGGGGGTGGCTGGGGTTTGATAAAAGTCAAGCAGTCAGGTTATAGTCAGGAACTATTAGGACACCACCCTGTGTTGCCCCAAAGACCTGAGGTCTTAGTCTTCCGCCTGAACGTTCACTACCCAGTGAAAGAGGGCATAGGAAAGTTTATACAACAGATAGAAGCAGAGGCTGAGTGGGCAGGGCACGGTATCGAGAGGTGTCCTTGTCACTGGGAACAGCCAGAAGAGTGTGAGGAAGGAGAGAAAAATCATGTAAGAAATCTTTGGTTTTTGCTAGGAGGGCCACGGAAGAGGAGAGAAGATGGGACAACAACTAGTTAAGTCAGAGAAAGAAATTTCAGCGTGTGAAAGGGAGGGGGTGGAACATGTGAACAATGTGAAAAAGTTAGCAAAAGTATGTGGGATGACTGCTAGTGGAGGCCAGCTACAGCCGGTAGAATGGCGGAGAATAATGAAAGAAAAGCCAGGCGTTCTGCTGGATAACAATTTAATGAAGACAGCAGAAGCCTGGTATAATGTAGCAAAGGCCATTCATAGAGAACAATGGGTTAAAGAAGAAGTACAGCAGGGAAAACTGACGGCATATGTGTATCATAAATGCACTAATAAGAATGAACCGTTATGCATGCTGGCTGAAAATATCCAACCTCCGCCCTATGGTAACTGTAACACCTGTCACTCCACTGAGCCCCACCTGCCATCACACACCACATTGCTGCCCATACTCCCACCCCTAGCCCAGCACACTCCTTCCGGCGGGCATCTTGGTACACCCAGTAAAGATGCCGGGAGACTCCCTATGACTAGGTGAACCAAGATGACCGCCAGAAGGAGTCAGAGCACTGGAAGGCCTACAGGCCCTGTAACATCCCTCTACCCAGTCTTGACAGCGAACAGTACTTACTACATACCTCCCCTTCCTCAAACCCCCATCATGCCTGCCCAATGCCACCACCCCAGCTGGGGTGAGTCCCGGTGCTCATTTACGCAGCAGCAAGACTAGATGGGAGTATGCATTCATATCTGAACCCTCCGGCATCCCAATCAGACTCATTTCCGTCCCTTTCATATGAGGGGGAGTTGATTACCTGGAGCAACGAACTATCGGCCCACCTAATGCCACGGGCCTCAACAGTAGTTCCTAGGCCAGTAGCTGATGCACCGGTGATGTATGTCAGTCACTTTCACCCCGTCCCAGGCATCCACCCTAGTGACCACCCTGCCAGACCCAGAAAAACAGCCCATGCCCTTTTACCGAAGGTTGGCCCAGATCCAAAAAACTTATTCAGCAGCATGGAGAGATCTAGTTAGCCTATGTGAAATAAAGGCAGGATACGCTTACTGGCCAATCATGGAGAAGTGTTTCCAGGATGCAAGGATTGTCAATGACAATACCTTTTTTTCAGGTGTGACGTTCTGTGAACAATTGCATGAATGGGCAAGGGAAAGGCTGGCCGACCAAGCCACTAGTATCCAAGATCTCACCCAAGACAAAACAGAGTCAGTGGAGTTTTATACTCGGCTGATACAAGTTTTTTCAGATTTGGGGTTCAACACTCATAACAAGGTACACAGCCAGATGCTGTCTCCAGCCTTTGTAACAGGCCTCAAGGATTCAATCTGAAAAGGCCTCATCATGGCCCGGCCGGAGTATCGTGCGTTGCCCCTAGACACCCTCGTCTTGGTAGCAAAGGGTTTGGAATCCTCCTCACAAACCACCAAGAAAACCACAGCACTCATGATGGCAGGGGCCAACCTGCAAGCACCAAGGCCGCCACCCACTTGCTTCAACTGTGGGAGACCAGGACATTTCAAAAGAGAGTGCAGGGCGCCCAGACGTCCTAGATGGTTCCATTCACCAAGTACCCAATGTTTATACCCCCCGGCTCAGACCGGAAATGGAGAAGGTCAATACCAACAACAACAACAGCAGCCACAGTACCAACGCCCCGTACCTGACCAAGAGCACCTGGACCTCCTATGCTAGCAATTGGGCAAGCCGGTGTCAGCACCATCTCCTTTCATGGCAGTCTCTTCAAGGAACCCAGAAGGCCCACTAGCAAAGGTGACCCTGCCCATCACCCTATTCAGCATCAGATACACACGTAAGGGAGAACACTCCCTAACCTCTTATGAGATTTTGTTTGGTTCAGCCCCTAGACTTGGTTGTTACTTTCCACAACAGTTACAGTTGCAATCTGATGTGTTGACTAATTATGTAACCGCATTATCACGAGAATTAACCCGAAAGCATGTCCAGGTGTTTTCTTCCATTCCAGATCCTGAATTAGATACAGGAACACACCAACTACTGTCTGGAGACTGGGTGCTGGTAAAGAAGTTTGTGAGGAAGCACTCCCTTGATCCAAGATATGATGGTCCATTCCAAGTTTTGCTGACCACAGCCACCTCAGTCAAATTGGCCGGGAAGAACACCTGGATACACGCTTCCCACTGCAAGAAAGCTCTAACCCCTGAGGACAAGATCCCGCCCACTTAATGATTACCATGCTGCATATCCTTTTTCTGTTTGGTCTGGGGGGGGCCCAGGAGGTGGCCATAACAAAAAATGATAACATAATTACATTTTGGTATAACTCTTCAAGCACACATGTGGCCACCTTTACCTTTGATCACTATGACATAGTACATTGTCTGTTTGACCCTTCATGGCAATGCCATTGGTACAGCGACATCCCTGACGATAAGGATATATATGTATGTGTGTGTTATAGACAGTTACTGGGGACAGAGTTGTGGTTCCTGGGGGGAAGTAGGTTGGAACACAGGGCTGAACTGGGGGTACCGGCCACAGAGTGCATTAGACATGGGCATGTGGATGAAAGGGGGGGGGTCGGATCACTCGTTGGGAAGATTCAAGTTGAAGGACATGTATAAATCATCATAGTGGCAGTTGCCCCAGCCTGTGGTTAACCCCCTTAAACCCCATATCCATACTCTAGACAATATGGTGGCCATGGCAAACCCTACCTTTGAGGACACAATGGCAGCAGAAACCTGCTTCTCAGACACAAACTTGTGGCTTGAATGGATGAGGTATAGTGCAAACAAGTCCAATTGCTATGTCTGTGGCAGTGCAAGGCCACACCTGGGTACTGTTCCACTGACAATCCCTGCAGAAAGTGAGGAATGCTTCCTTAGCCTGTTCACTAATACAACAACAAATCATTCATCTTGTGTAAAGTGGAAAAAGGAGTACCCCACAGTTACCCAAACCCCAAGGCCAAGCGAAGGCATCACCATTTACCCAGGAAACTATACTTGTCACTCAAATTATCAAGGAAAGGGGAGGTTCCTGGGTAATTTCACAGAGGATTACTGCTCTACCTAGAGTAATGTTTCGGAAGGCAGGTACAGAACCAGGTCCAGTCCCTCGGTGATGTGTATTGGATCTGTGGGGATTTGAAAATTAGGACAAGGCTAGAAGGGAACTGGAATGGAGAGTGTGCCCTGGCAAAGGTCATTATGCCTCTCCACATCCTCCCATATTACCAATCTCCCCCAGACCCTGAACCTTCACCCAACCGTAGGTGTAAGAAGAGTGCTCCTGAGGGAAGCTTTGACCCACGTGTGTATATAGATGCCATAGGGGTCCCAAGGGGGGTCCCAGATGAGTTCAAAGCCCGAAACCAAGTAAAGGCAGTTTTGAGTCCCTGATTCCCATAATCACTGTCAACAAAAATGTAGACTGGATAAATTACATATTTTACAATCAACAGCGGTTTGTGAATTACACCAGAGATGCCCTACAAGGGATTGCTGACCAATTAGCTCCCACATCTTACATGACATTCCATAATAGGATGGCCTTGGACATGATTTTAGCAGAAAAAGGGGGTGTTTGTAAAATGATAGCAGGTACAGGGATGTGCTGCACATACATCCCTGACAACACTGGTCCAAATGGTAAGGTCACCCTGGCCATCAAGAAGTTGGAAAGCCTATCAGTAGAGCTAAAGAAGAATTCGAGTATCTCAGACCCATGGGACCAATATTTTGGCTGGATGAGCAGGTGGAAGAATATTTTAGCTTAAATAGGTATAGCCGTTTTGATTATCCTTGCTCTGATGGTTTGTTGCATTTTACCTTGTCAGAAGAAGTTAGCGGAACAAACTGTGGAAAATAGCACCCCAACCTTCCTAAATCAAGAAGGAGGAGATGAGGCAGGAGACAGATGAGAAACACTTCATTGCAGTCCCTCCCTGTGAATCACAATGCCATTAGGGACAGCATCTGACTTCCTTATGTGCAGTCTGTGGCAAGGGCGGTGATGGGAAAGCCATCACCCATCTAACGTGCAGCACAAAAGAGTTCCGAGGCACATATGGACAGATGAGCTAGGAGGGTTTGGGACAGTTGAAAATAGTCATTTTAAGGGGGGACTGTGATGGATCAGGTAAAATGCCCATTTTCTATGCATCTTTTTTATACTATAAAGTCTATATTTTTTCCTGTATATAAAGTGCTTTTATATTCCTTACTCAAAATGGCCACTAGTAGCACCCCCTCCCATCGTGTCAAAGGAATGTGAAACTAAGATGGTGCCTCCAGCCAGGAATACGCCCGACTTGGTGACGCCCAGATCCTGGAGGAAGTTCACCTTATGTGGACACAACCAATCAGAAACTACTAATACTTAGATAACATTGTGCTAATGATACATATGCTCACCGCCTTAGTAGCTCACCTATAAAACCCCCATGTATCCGAAACTAATAAAGAGAGTATCATCAATCTGAGCACAGTTTCAGTGTGATCTTTTCTTGTGCATGCACTAAGGGTTAATCAGAACGGGTGCAGATACCCATCAGACGATTGGTCTGTTCCAAAACACAATGATCATTAAACCAGGTATTGGTACTTTTGGCAGTGTGGGCAGGTGCCAAGTCCTGCTAGAAAATGAAATCAACATCTCCATAAAGCTGGTCAGCAGAGAGAAGCATGACGTGCGCTAGAATTTCCTGGTAGAGGGCTGCACTGACTTTGGATTTGATAAAACACAATGGACCAACACTTGCAGCTGACATGGCTCCCCAAATCATCACGAACTGTGGAAAACTTTGCATTTCATTTGGAAACCAAAGTCTGGAGGAAGAGTGGAAAGGCACAGAATCAAAGTTTCATGAGGTCCAGTGTAAAGTTTCCACAGTCAAATGTGCTGCAGTGTTTACAAAGGCCAAGATGATAGTAGGAGAAAACAGAGGTAAGTTCATCAAGCTACAGTTTCTCCTTTACTGACCAGTCAAGGACTAGGAAAGAGAAAAGATCTGCAAGCGTTACTTAAAGTTGTATTAAACCCAAAAGCAAACATTTATTATATTGCAGTTTACCAATTCTTAAATGCTTAAAGTGAAACAATAAAAGTGAAATATTCCTTTAAATTTCGTACCTGGGAGGTGTCTATAGTATGCCTGAAAAGTGGCGCTTGTTTCCCGTGTTTACAACAGTCCCTGCACAAAATGACATTTCTAAAAAGGAAAAAAAGTCATTTAAAAGTACTTGCAGCTATAATGAATTGTCGGTCCCGGCAATACACATAAAAGTCATTGAAAAAAAAGGCATGGAATTCCCCCACAGTCCATTACCAGGCCCTCTGGGTCTGGTATGAATATTAAGGGGAACCCCGAACCAAAATTTAAAAAAAAATTGCAAGGGAGTCCCCCCAAATTCCATACCAGGCCCTTCAGGTCTGGTATGGATATTAAGGGGAACCCCATGCCAAAATTTAAAAAAAATGTCGTGGGGGTCCGCTAAAAAATCCATACCAGACCCTTATCCGAGCACGCAACCTGGCAGGCTGCAGGAAAAGATGGGGGCACGAGAGAGCGCCCCCCTGAACCATACCAGGCCACATGCCCTCAACATGGGAAGGGTGCTTTGGGTGAACCAAAGCACCATGTCCCCATATTGATGGAGACAAGGGCCTCATCCCCACAACCCTTGCCCGGTGGTTGTGGGGGTCTGCGGGTAGGGGGCTTATCGGAATCTGGAAGCCCCCTTTAACAAGGCGACCCCCAGATCCTGGCCTCCAGCCATGTGTGAAATGGTAACAGGGTACAAATGTACCCCTACCATTTCACAAGAAAAAAGTGTGAAAATGGAAAAAATGACATGACACGGCTTGGGTCCTTTATTAAAAAATAAAAAAATAAAACTGTCCCACGAAGTCTTCTTCTTTTGCTCTGCCGATGGACCGAAAAAAGACCCACCGTAATGACCGTCCTCTCAGGTGGTTTTGGTTTGGGGTTCCCTTTAATATTCATACCAGATCCAAAGGGCCTGGTAATGGACTGTGGAGGAATCCCATGCCGTTTTTTTCAATAACTTTTATGTGTATTGCCGGGACTGACAATTCATTATAGCCGCGAGCACTTTTAAATTACTTTTTTTCTTTTAGAAGTGTCATTTTGTGCAAGGACTGATGTAAACACAGGAAACATGGGCCACTTTACATGCATACTATAGACACCCCCCAGGTACGAAATTTAAAGGAATATTTCACTTTTATTGTATCACTTTAAGCATTATTAAAATCACTGCTCCCGAAAAAACGGCATTTTTAAAACTTTTTTTTGCATTGATCCATGTCCCCTGGGGCAGGACCCAGGTCCCCACACACTTTTTATGACAATGACTTGCATATAAGCCTTTAAAATTAGCACTTTTGATTTTTCATGTTCGTGTCCCATAGACTTTAACGGTGTTCGCGTGTTCAAGCAAATTTTTTGCCTGTTCGCATGTTCTGCTGCGAACCGAACCAGGGGGTGTTCGGCTCATCCCTATTTTTCATACATGATAAATTCTCAATCTCCTGAAGAAGCGCTGACGTGTGCAACATGTAGCGCAAACCTACAATATGCCTCAACCATAATCGCATCAAAATACTTGGAACACCATTTGTCCATTCTAGGACATTCATTATTTTTGTATATGGTACTATTGATGTAATTGTTGGTGGTGTGAGTGCTATGTAGGCAATTTGTCACATGTGATTTTCTAATCACATTTGAAGAAATATGATGTGTACGGGTGTGCCTATAAAGTCCATTTTCAATAAATGTACAAATATTTGCCTGCAGAATCTCCCCCTGCACCTCTGGTTGTCAGTTCACTAAGAATTGAGGAGAAGAGGGCCGGAAGGAAGCTCTGTGGTGCCCGCGGGATCTACCTCCGGCTAGCAGGTCTCTTTCCTGTGTACAGTGGAGAGGGGAGGGGCCTCCAACCCGGGCAGCCAATCGGCTTCAGTGTACAAGCAAATTGCTCTGCTTGTACACTGAAGAGAGGAGCTGATTAGCTGCCCGGGACCCCTCCCCTTTCCACTGTACACAGGAAAGAGACCTGCTAGGCAGAGGGAGATCCCACGGTCATGGTTTTCACAGCCGGAAGCTGCGGCTGGTGGTCGGCCGGTGACGGGTTGCCTACCGAATATTGGGACAAAGCCAATTTCCCATGATCTGGACTGTTGGTAGCTATGTACATATACACACACAAATAGAAATGCGCATATATAAAACATAGATACAACATAGACGAGAAATAAAATGCAAAAAATGGCATTGTGAACTACCTTTATACTCCTTAAAGCCCATATACTCATTAAGCCTCTGTACTAATGTGTAGTAGAGGAGGTGTTGATGTAAGAATACCCCAGGAATGGTGGTAGTGATAGGTATAGTAGTCCTGCTTGTTGGAATCAAGCTAGTATTACTATTTGATGGAATACCTTGTTTAGATGTGTCTTAGTGTTGACAATGAACTTTTCAGTCAGGATCAATGGTTCTCGGTTTAATGCTGCTGTATATAGCTTCCTTGTTCCTGAGTCCTCTGGAGCACATGCCTGCACTTCCAGATCAAACTCACTTCCGCCCACATGATGCTCTCACCTCCCCACCCGCAGCCTGCTCATGTGAAGCACTCCATGCGGGAGAGCAATGTGACCAGCCCTGCAGTATAGGGAGGAACCTCCTCCACTGCTGAAGCCTCTATTAGCACTGTTGTAACCTGCAGAGCTCTGCATAGTATCTGACATAACCTGCACAGGCATTGCTGTACACTAAGGCTGTATTTGGCTCTAATCACCCTTTTCCCTTTAATTTACATAGTTTATTTATGTTATTGCTCTCTGGTTAGTAAATGATAATACAGAAGTAAAAACTGTATGCTATAAAAAGGACTCAATTGAAAATCTGCACCCTAGAGACAGATTTCTGCTAAATTTAAAAGGAGGAAATTACCTAAAAAGAGAGAAATCAAATAAACTAGCATGACATATAATATGGTAATTTATGGTAATTAAGGTACTCAGGATACCTAAAAAGTCAATATTTATGGAGAGGTTTGTAAAACCTCTATGATCCTCTACTATTATTTAAGGAGAAGATGATACACACATTTATGTACCCACCAAGAACCAAAGAGGGACAGATACGTGTACCTAAATGCATACACAAATGTGCATACGCTTATACGCATGTGCATACACACGAATAGATCCACATGTACGTGTGAGTGTGTGTCAATATTGTGCACTGATGTACTAACGGTAACCACATGTTGGATGGATGGTGGTTTACAGGGTGCCAGGGCCTACGTGAGCATGAGCCATGAAACTGCACATGAGTGTCCAATCATCTATGTCTTTGATGATTTTCACATTGTAAGGGGCATATGTATTGAGCACTAAGTTGCAGATACCTAATTGATGTCGAGGGGGGTGCAGGGTTATGAGTGGGTACAAGACAGGCTTGACTGTATGACAGTTTGAGTAGGAGTTGAGAACCAAACTGTAATGTCCTGAGTACAAATGGCAACACATATGTATCTTTCATTTGTTATATGTACCCTCATGTGCATGCATGAATTTATGCGCATGCCCACTAGAGACATATTTCAGTTCATTTGGACTTCCCCAGTCTTTGGAAGGCACTGAGGTGTGCATTATCCACATATACTAACATGTCAAAATAAGAGTCTGATAACACGTTGGACTTGCCGTACAGGAGAGTGAACATTTTAATATGCTCTGAAACCATTTACGACTGACATAGTTGCTTACAATGATCAGTTTTTATTTATGTAAAAAGTTTATCCAAAAAAGGAAAAAAAAAAGCATTGTGTGGTAACTGCTTGCAACGTGTTGGCTGCAGTTTGGCTGCAATTTGTTTGGTGTATCTAAATCTGCTAGTGCATCTAATACTCCCCCCCCCCCGACTAACAATGCTGCTGTCCAAAGGTGTCTCTGTTGCTCTTTATTCAGAGTGTAGGCATCCTAGTACAGGAGATGTTACTAGCTAGATCAACAGGGGAAAACAAAGCAGGAATAAAGTCTCAAAAAAGAAAACTAAAGCAGTCACCTAATGATTGGTAAGCAGAAATATTTTACATTTTTAAAGTTTTGAGTTTAATACCACTTTAACTGCAGCAAAGAAAAAAAAGCAGGCAGGTCAGGGTTATGCTTTGAAACAGAGTTGTGTAAATCACAAAAGTTGTGTATATGCCAGGGAATACTTAAATAAAAATGGCATACCTGAATCCACATTAACCACTTGACGACCGCCTCACGCCGATGTACGTCGGCAAGGTGGCACGGACAGGCAAAATCACGTACATATACGTAATTTGCCTTCCGCGGGTGGGGGGTCCGATTGGACCCCCTCCCGGTGCCCGAGGCTGTCGTCTTTTGTCCCACGGCGATCGGAGGTGAGGGGGAGGCCATCCACTCGTGGCCCCCCCCTTGCGATCGCCGCCGGCCAATCGAATCATTCCTTTGCTGCTGTATGCTAAACAGCAGCAAAGGAAATTATGTGATCTCTCCTCGGCTCGGTAATTTCCGTTCCGGCCCGAGGAGAGAAGACAGGTATGTGAGTGCACAACACTACACACACACAGTAGAACATGCCAGGCACACAAAACACCCCGTTCCCCCCCCCAATCGCCCCCCGATCGCCCCCCGATCCCCCCCCAATCACCCCCCCCCCGTCACAAACTGACACCAGCAGTTTTTTTTTTTTTTTTTTCTGATTACTGCATTGGTGTCAGTTTGTGACAGTTACAGTGTTGGGACAGTTAGTATTACCCCCCTGTAGGTCTAGGATACCCCCCTAACCCCCCCTAATAAAGTTTTAACACCTTGATCACCCCCTGTCACCAGTGTCGCTAAGCGATCATTTTTCTGATCGCTGTATTAGTGTCGCTGGTGACGCTAGTTAGGGACCTAAATATTTAGGTTCGCCGTCAGCGTTTTATAGCGACAGGGACCCCCATATACTACCTAATAAATGTTTTAACCCCTTGATGGCCCCTAGTTAACCCTTTCACCACTGATCACCGTATAATTGTTACGGGTGACGCTGGTTAGTTTGTTTATTTTTTATAGTGTCAGGGCACCCGCCGTTTATTACCGAATAAAGGTTTAGCCCCCTGATCGTCCGGCGGTGATATGCGTCGCCCCAGGCAGCGTCAGATTAGCGCCAGTACCGCTAACACCCACGCACGCAGCATACGCCTCCCTTAGTGGTATAGTATCTGATCGGATCAATATCTGATCCGATCAGATCTGTACTAGCGTCCCCAGCAGTTTAGGGTTCCCAAAAACGCAGTGTTAGCGGGATCAGCCCAGATACCTGCTAGCACCTGCGTTTTGCCCCTCCGCCCAGCCCACCCAAGTGCAGTATCGATCGATCACTGTCACTTACAAAGCACTAAACGCATAACTGCAGCGTTCGCAGAGTCAGGCCTGATCCCTGCGATCGCTAACAGTTTTTTTGGTAGCATTTTGGTGAACTGGCAAGCACCAGCCCCAGGCAGCGTCAGGTTAGCGCCAGTAGCGCTAACACCCACGCACGCACCGTACACCTTCCTTAGTGGTATAGTATCTGAACGGATCAATATCTGGTCCAATCAGATCTATACTAGCGTCCCCAGCAGTTTAGGGTTCCCAAAAACGCAGTGTTAGCGGGATCAGCCCAGATACCTGCTAGCACCTGCGTTTTGCCCCTCCGCCCGGCCCAGCCCAGCCCACCCAAGTGCAGTATCGATCGATCACTGACACTTATTAAACACTAAATGCATAACTGCAGCGTTCGCAGAGTCAGGCCTGATCCCTGCGATCGCTAACAGTTTTTTTGGTAGTATTTTGGTGAACTGGCAAGCACCAGCCCCAAGCAGCGTCAGATTAGCGCCAGTACCGCTAACACCCACGCACGCAGCATACGCCTCCCTTAGTGGTATAGTATCTGAACGGATCAATATCTAATCCGATCAGATCTATACTGGCGTCCCCAGCAGTTTAGGGTTCCCAAAAACACAGTGTTAGCGGGATCAGCCCAGATACCTGCTAGCACCTGCATTTTGCCCCTCCACCCGGCCCAGCCCACCCAAGTGCAGTATCGATCGATCACTGTCACTTACAAAACACTAAATGCATAACTGCAGCATTCGCAGAGTCAGGCCTGATCCCTGCGATCGCTAACAGTTTTTTTGGTAGCTTTTTATTGAACTGGCAAGCGCCAGCGGCCTAGTACACCCCGGTCGTAGTCAAACCAGCACTGCAGTAACACTTGGTGACGTGGCGAGTCCCATAAGTGCAGTTCAAGCTGGTGAGGTGGCAAGCACAAATAGTGTCGCGCTGCCACCAAGAAGACAAACACAGCCCGTCGTGCCCATAGTGCTCTTCCTGCTGCATTCGCCAATCCTAATTGGGAACCCACCGCTTCTGCAGCGCCCGTACTTCCCCCATTCACATCCCCAACCAAATGCAGTCGGCTGCATGAGAGGCATTTTCTTTATGTCCTCCCGAGTACCCCTACCCAACGAACCCCCCCCAAAAAAGATGTTGTGTCTGCAGCAAGCGCGGATATAGGCGTGACACCCGCTATTATTGTCCCTCCTGTCCTGACAATCCTGGTCTTTGCATTGGTGAATGTTTTGAACGCTACCATTCATTAGTTGAGTATTAGCGTAGGGTACAGCATTGCACAGACTAGGCACACTTTCACAGGGTCTCCCAAGATGCCATCGCATTTTGAGAGACCCGAACCTGGAACCGGTTACCGTTATAAAAGTTAGTTACAAAAAAAGTGTAAAAAAAAAAAAAAATATATATATAAAATAAAAAAAAAATAGTTGTCGTTTTATTGTTCTCTCTCTCTCTATTCTCTCTCTCTATTGTTCTGCTCTTTTTTACTGTATTCTATTCTGCAATGTTTTATTGTTATTATGTTTTATCATGTTTGCTTTTCAGGTATGCAATTTTTTATACTTTACCGTTTACTGTGCTTTATTGTTAACCATTTTTTTGTCTTCAGGTACGCCATTCACGACTTTGAATGGTTATACCAGAATGATGCCTGCAGGTTTAGGTATCATCTTGGTATCATTCTTTTCAGCCAGCGGTCGGCTTTCATGTAAAAGCAATCCTAGCGGCTAATTAGCCTCTAGACTGCTTTTACAAGCCGTGGGAGGGAATGCCCCCCACCGTCTTCCGTGTTTTTCTCTGGCTCTCCTGTCTCGACAGGGAACCTGAGAATGCAGCCGGTGATTCAGCCAGCTGACCATAGAGCTGATCAGAGACCAGAGTTGCTCCAAACATCTCTATGGCCTAAGAAACCGGAAGCTACGAGCATTTTATGACTTAGATTTCGCCGGATGTAAACGGCGCCATTGGGAAATTGGGGAAGCATTTTATCACACCGATCTTGGTGTGGTCAGATGCTTTGAGGGCAGAGGAGAGATCTAGGGTCTAATAGACCCCAATTTTTTCAAAAAAGAGTACCTGTCACTACCTATTGCTATCATAGGGGATATTTACATTCCCCGAGATAACAATAAAAATGATTAAAAAAAAAAAAAAAATGAAAGGAACAGTTTAAAAATAAGATAAAAAAGCAAAAAAATAATAAAGAAAAAAAAAAAAAAAAAAGCACCCCTGTCACCCCCTGCTCTCGCGCTAAGGCGAACGCAAGCGGCGGTCTGTCGTCAAACGTAAACAGCAATTGCACCATGCATGTGAGGTATCGCCACGAAGGTCAGATCGAGGGCAGTAATTTTTGCAGTAGACCTCCTCTGTAAATCTAAAGTGGTAACCTGTAAAGGCTTTTAAAGGCTTTTAAAAATGTATTTATTTTGTTGCCACTGCACGTTTGTGCGCAATTTTAAAGCATGTCATGTTTGGTATCCATGTACTCGGCCTAAGATCATCTTTTTTATTTCATCAAACATTTGGGCAATATAGTGTGTTTTAGTGCATTAAAATTTAAAAAAGTGTGTTTTTTCCCCAAAAAATGCGTTTGAAAAATCGCTGCGCAAATACTGTGTGAAAAAAAAAATGAAACACCCACCATTTTAATCTGTAGGGCATTTGCTTTAAAAAAATATATAATGTTTGGGGATTCAAAGTAATTTTTTTGCAAAAAAAAAATAACTTTTTCATGTAAACAATGAGTGTCAGAAAGGGCTTTGTCTTCAAGTGGTTAGAAGAGTGAGTGATGTGTGACATAAGCTTCTAAATGTTGTGCATAAAATGCCAGGACAGTTCAAACCCCCCCCAAATGACCCCATTTTGGAAAGTAGACACCCCAAGCTATTTGCTGAGAGTCATGTCGAGTCCATGGAATATTTTATATTGTGACACAAGTTGCGGGAAAGAGACAAATTTTTTTTTTTTTTTTTTGCACAAAGTTGTCACTAAATGATGCCATGGGAATATGTGAAATTACACCCCAAAATACATTCTGCTGCTTCTCCTGAGTACGGGGATACCACATGTGTGAGACTTTTTGGGAGCCTAGCCGCGTACGGGACCCCGAAAACCAAGCACCGCCTTCAGGCTTTCTAAGGGCGTGAATTTTTGATTTCACTCTTCACTGCCTATCACAGTTTCGGAGGCCATGGAAAGCCCAGGTGGCACAAAACCCCCCCAAATGACCCCATTTTGGAAAGTAGGCACCCAAAGCTATTTGCTGAGAGGTATAGTGAGTATTTTGCAGACCTCACTTTTTGTCACAAAGTTTTGAAAATTGAAAAAAGAAAAAAAAAAAAAAAATGTTTTTTCTTGTCTTTCTTCATTTTCAAAAACAAATGAGAGCTGCAAAATACTCACCATGCCTCTCAGCAAATAGCTTGGGGTGTCTACTTTCCAAAATGGGGTCATTTGGGGGGGTTTGTGCCACCTGGGCATTCCATGGCCTCCGAAACTGTGATAGGCAGTGAAGAGTGAAATCAAAAATTTACACCCTTAGAAATCCTGAAGGCGGTGATTGGATTTCGGGGCCCCGTACACGGATAGGCTCCCAAAAAGTCCCACACATGTGGTATCCCCATACTCAGGAGAAGCAGCTAAATGTATTTTGGGGTGCAATTCCACATATGCCCATGGCCTGCATGAGCAATATATCATTTAGTGACAACTTTGTGCAAAAAAAAAAAAAAAAAAAGTGTCACTTTCCCGCAACTTGTGTCAAAATATAAAATATTCCATGGACTCAATATGCCTCTCAGCAAATAGCTTGGGGTGTCTACTTTCCAAAATGGGGTCATTTGGGGGGGTTTTGTGCCACCTGGGCATTCCATGGCCTGTGATAGGCAGTGAAGAGTGAAATCAAAAATTTACACCCTTAGAAATCCTGAAGGCGGTGCGTGGTTTTCGGGGCCCCGTACGCGGCTAAGCTCCCAAAAAGTCCCACACATGTGGTATCCCCATACTCAGGAGAAGCAGCTGAATGTATTTTGGGGTGCAATTCCACATAGGCCCATGGCCTGTGTGAGCAATATATCATTTAGTGACAGTTTTTTGTAAATATTTTTTTTTTTTTTTTTTTTGTCATTATTCAATCACTTGGGACAAAAAAAATAAATATTCAATGGGTTCAACATGCCTCTCAGCAATTTCCTTGGGGTGTCTACTTTCCAAAATGGGGTCATTTGGGGGGGTTTTGTACTGCCCTGCCATTTTAGCACCTCAAGAAATGACATAGGCAGTCATAAATTAAAAGCTGTGTAAATTACAGAAAATGTACCCTAGTTTGTAGACGCTATAACTTTTGCGCAAACCAATAAATATACGCTTATTGACATTTTTTTTACAAAGACATGTGGCCGAATACATTTTGGCCTAAATGTATGACTAAAATTGAGTTTATTGGATTTTTTTTAACAAAAAGTAGAAAATATCATTTTTTTTCAAAATTTTCGGTCTTTTTCCGTTTATAGCGCAAAAAATAAAAACTGCAAAGGTGATCAAATACCATCAAAAGAAAGCTCTATTTGTGGGAAGAAAAGGACGCAAGTTTCGTTTGGGTACAGCATTGCATGACCGCGCAATTAGCAGTTAAAGCGACGCAGTGCCAAATTGGAAAAAGACCTCTGGTCCTTAGGCAGCATAATGGTCCGGGGCTCAAGTGGTTAATCTGAGGAGGGGTCTCCGAAGCTCAATTGCAAACCAAAACAAAGTAAATACAGATTTGACACCTGCTATAGTCTAATACAAAAATCATTATTTATTTCAAAAAACGTGTATATAAATATTTGACAATTCCAGTGCAAAAAACCCCAAAGAAGCCCCCCTCCCTCCTTCCCTCCCTATGATATTGGTTCACCTTCCTTTCCGACCTAAGTCCCACCTAACCCCTTTGGAACACCCTCCCCTAAATAAAACCCCAAAGCCTATCTGAAAAAGGACACCTTGCTTGGACTAATGATGGATAAAAGTCTCTTGGAGATATACTGTACAATGTAATAGCAGCTTATAGTGTATCTGAAAGTGACTACTTCACAAATAATACAGCTGATAAATGTATAGTGCCTTGAAAAAGTATTCATACCCCCTCTAAATTTTCTACATTTTGTCATGTTACAAACAAAAACGTAAATGTGTTTTATTGGGATTTTATGTGATAGACCAACACAAAGTGGCACATAATTGTGAAGTGGAAGGAAAATAATAAATGGTTTTCAAAAATTTTTACAAATAAATATGTCAAAAGTGTGGCGTGCATTTGTATTCAACAATACTTTGTAGAACCACCTTTCGCTACAATTACAGCTGCAAGACTTTTTGAGGATGTCTTTACCAGCTTTGCACATCTAGAGAGTGACATTTTTTCCCATTCTTCTTTGCAAAATAGCTCAAGCTCTGTCAGATTGGATGGAGAGTGTCTGAACAGCAATTGTCTTGCCACAGTTTCTCAATTGGATTTTAGTCTGGACTGTGACTGGGCCATTCTAACACATGAATATGCTTTGATCTAAACTGTTCCGTTGTAGCTCTGGCTGTATGTTAATGGTCATTGTCCTACTGGAAGGTGAACCTCTGCCCCAGTCTCAAGTCTTTTGCAGGCTCTAACAGGATTGCTCTGTATTGCCCATTTGTCTTCCTGTCAACTCTGACCAGCTTCCCTTTCCCCACACAACATGATGCTGCCACCACCATGTTTCACGGTGGGGATGGTGTGTTCAGGGTGATGTGCAGTGTTAGTTTTCTGACAAACAAAGGGGTTTATTTACTAAAGGCAAATCCACTTTGCACTACAAGCGCACTGTAAGTGCACTTGAAAGTAAAAGTTGCTGTAGATCCGAGGGGGACATGCAAAGAAAAAAAAAAACAGCATTTTAGCTTGCACATGATTGGATGATAAAATCAGCAGAGCTTCACCTTGTTTTCAGAGCTTCCCCTCAGATCTACAGCGATCTACAGCAACTGCACTTACAAGTGCATTTCCAAGTGCGCTTGTAGTGCAAAGTGGATTTACCTTCAATAAATCAACCCCATAGTGTTTTGCTTTTAGGCCAAAAAGTTAAATTTTGATCTCATCTGACCAGAGCACCTTCTTCCACATGTTTGCTGTGTCCCCCACATGGCTTCTCGCAAACTGCAAATGGGACTTCTTATGGATTTCAACGTGGCTTTCTTCTTGCCATTCATCCATAAGACCCCTTTCACTCTGAGGGCGTTTTGCAGGCGCTATAGCGTTAAAAATAGCACCTGCAATCCACCCTCAAACAGCTGCTCCATTGTTTCCAGTGTGAAAGCGCTGGCAGGAAGTCAGGAAAAGTCCTGCCAGCAGCTTCTTTGGAGTGGTGAAGTAGCGGTGTGTTTACCACTCCTCCACCGCTGCTCCCCATTGAGATCAATGGGGCAGCGCTGGGATACCGCCGGCAAAACGCTGATATTGCGGCGCATTGCGGGCGACTTTAACCCTTTCTCGCCCGCTAGTGGGGGGTAAAAGCGCCCCGCTAGCGGCTGAAATGCGCCACAAATCCGACTGTAAAACGCTAAAAATAGCAGCGTTTTACCGCCGATGCTATAGGCGGCTTGGTGTGAAAGGGGTCTTAAGGTCAGATTGGTGGAATGCACAACTAATAGTTGTCCTGTGGACAGATTCTCCCACCTGAGCTGTGGATCTCTGCAGCTCCTCCAGAGTTACCATGGGCCTCTTAGCTGCTTCTCTGGCTAATGTTCTCCTTGCCCGTCCTGTCGATTTAGGTGGACGGCCATGTCTTGGTAGGTTTGCAGTTGGGCCGTACTCTTTCCATTTTCAGATAATGGATTGAACAGTGCTCTGTGAGATGTTCAAAGCTTGGGATTTTTTTTATAACCTAACTAAAGCTCCTGTAAACATATCCACAACTTTATCCCTGACCTGTCTGGTGTGTTCTTTGGCCTTCATGATGCTGTTTGTTCACTAAGGTTTTCTAACAAACCTCTGAGGGCTTCACAGAACAGTCGTATTTATACTGAGTTTCAATTACAGACAGGTGGACTCTATTTACAAATTACTGTAGGTGACTTCTGAATGCAAATGGTTCCACTAGATTTTAGTTATGGGTATCAGAGTAAAGGGGGCTGAATACAAATGCATGCCACACTTTTCAGATTTTTTTGCAAAAAAAAAAAAATTAGAAAACCTCTTATTAATTTTCCTTCCACTTCATAATTATGTGCCACTTTGTGTTGGTCTATCACATAAAATCCTAAAAAATTACAATTACGTTTTTGGTTTTAACATGACAAAATGTAGAAAATTTTAAGGGGTATGCAGGGTCGGCCCTACCATGAGACCCAATGGTACCATCAGTCCCGAGCGGCACTTTCAAGAAGCTACCTGCCAGCCAGCCCATTCTGCTCCGCTGCTTATCCCACTGTGAGGAGCCCGGCGCCGAGGTGACAGGAGCGTGTGGGCAGAACAGGGGAACAGTCAGCGGGCGGGTCGGCGGCTGAGTGAATGGGCGGGCCAGTCAGCAGGTGAGCGGGCTTGCTGGCCAGTCAGCAGGCCGGTGGGCAGGGGAGCAGAGAGATGACATCATCACCGCTCTGCATCACTGCAGTTCCGCCCTCACTGTGCAGCCGCGGGCAGCAGAGAGATCACATCGTCTCTCTGCTGCCTGCCTTCACTCTGGGACATAGCAAGTGGCAATCCTCTATGTGGGGCAGGTGAAGTGACAAGTGACAATCTGCAATGTGTGGCAGGTGATGTTGTGGCAAGTGACAATACGCAATGTGTGACAGGTGACAATCCACAACGTGTGGCATGTGGCGTTGTGGCAAGTGACAATCTGCTACGTGTGGCAGGTGACATTGTGGCAAGTGACAATCCTCAACGTGTGGCAGTTGACATTGTGGCAAGTGACAATCCGCAACATGTGGTAGGTGACATTGAGGCAAGTGACAATCCGCAATGTGTGGCAGGTGATGTTGTGGCAAGTGACAATCCGCAACATGTGGCAGGTGACGTCGTGGCAAGTGACAATCCGCAACATGTGGCAGGTGACGTTGTGGCAAGTGACAATCCACAATGTGTGGCAGGTGACATTGTGGCAAGTGACAATCCGCTATGTGTGGCAGGTGAAGTGGCAAGTGACAATCCACAACGTGTCGCATGTGGCGTTGTGGCAAGTGACAATCAGCTACGTGTGGCAGCTGACGTCGTGGCAAGTGACAATCCTCAATGTGTGGCAGTTGACATTGTGGCAAGTGACAATCCACAACGTGTGGCAGGTGACGTTGTGGCAAGTGACAATCCGCAACGTGTGGCAGGTGAGGTCGTGGCAAGTGACAATCTGCAATGTGTGGCAGGTGACAAGTGGCAATCCGCAATGTGTGGCAGGTGATGTCGTGGCAAGTGACAATCCGCATCTGGTGGCAGGTGACATGGCAAGTGATAATCCACATCTGAAGGCAAGTAACGTTGGCAAGTGGCACGCACAGGGCTCCCACTGAGTCTGCATTGTGGTGAGTTGAAATATTTTATTTTATATAACAATGTAATAATAGAAATAATGCACTTCAATCATTCTTTTATGCGATACGGCACTGTGTCGATTTACCTGACAATTGCGACGTTGTACCAAAACAAAATTTACGTCCTTTTTTCCCACAAATAGAGATTTCTTTTGGTGGTATTAGATCACTTCTGCAGTTTTTATTTTTTGCGCTATACATGTATAGAGCCATGACAGGTCCTCTTTATACATATATACACATATAGTGCCACGACAGGTCTTCTTTATACTCCTTTATGCACGTATAGAGCCATTATGGGTCCCCTTTAGTTATCATGATATAAAATAATGGATCTGGGGCCTTTTGGTGGGCGTGATTTTTTTTTGGGGGGGGGGGGGGGAGGCAGCATTTCATTCTTGGTCCCAGGCAGCACAATGTCTTGGGCCAGCCCTGGGGGTATGAATACTTTTTCAAGGCACTGTATAGCCCAGATTGGGCTCAGTTCATAGTTCTATGTGACTGACACTGTATCAAGGAGTTAGGTGGGATTTAGGCCAGGAGGGAGGGTGAGCCAATACCATGGGGAGGGAATGAGGGAAGGGGGCTTCTTTGTGGGTTTTTCTGCACTGGAACTGTTAAATATATATATATATATATATATATGTTTTTTGAAACAAATAAATATTTTTGTATTAGCCTATAGCAGGTGTTAGATTGGTATTTGCTTTGTTTGGTTTGCAATAGTGTTGTGTAAATCCTGTGCCTGGATAGACAGAAATATAAATCCTTTGGCAGGCAAAACATTATAGTTGATAACGTTATAGTCATAGCTCTAAAATCAAAAACTCAAATTCCCAAAATAAAAGAATGAAATGAGAATGTATCACATCTGTGTATTTAGCTGCCTGGAGTTCAACTTTAATATGGAGATCAGCGTGTGCACTGGTGAATTATAACACAGAGAATCTGTGATCTGAAGAAGAACAAAGGAAAAGTAGAAGAGGCCAAAAAATAATAAGCAGCAGAAAAATGGTATACAGAAATTACTGCTAAGAGTAGACCCATAT
This sequence comes from Aquarana catesbeiana, assembly GCF_042186555.1. Classification (NCBI taxonomy): domain Eukaryota; kingdom Metazoa; phylum Chordata; class Amphibia; order Anura; family Ranidae; genus Aquarana; species Aquarana catesbeiana. The sequence continues at coordinate 324,876,355 of NC_133325.1, forward strand.
GTAAAATTTTGCTGTGACACATTTGCATTCTCAACATGTTCCCCTGTCACATAACAGCTTGAAAAATCGATAAACTAAAAATATGTTTGTTTATATTTTTAATTAAATTGTTTGATTTATGAGCAAACTTCAATAAAACACAATTATTTTGTTTTATCTGAAAGCTGGGTTAGGTTTTTCTTTTTTAAAATGTATTATTTTATTGTAAGTAGAATTACTAAAATGTGTTTTTTCCACCAGCTCTCCTCTGAATCTTCAGGCAATTACAGAATAATAAAATCACTGAAGTTTAATGAGTACAATAAAATGCTTATGCTGCTCTAAATGATGCTTGTTATGAAAGATGGTTCCTTTGTATTCATGGTGCATCACAGGAAAAGTTCCACTCTTTGGCCTATTTGCATGCCTAATTTCAGCTCTGCTTGATGAAGAGTTATTATATATTAGTATACACGGCACATTTTCTTAAAGTATAACCATACTTTCACAATTGTACATTTGTATTTATTCCTGCAGCCTCTGAAAGATGCCAATATGATGGGTTACCTTTACTAAATAAAAGTCCTATTTCCAGCGACACTACCTGCAGCCTTCAGGCAATTAGTACATCCTGCCCCATTCTGGAAAATCTGCTCCCTGGATTGCTCATTTGGCTTAACCACTTAGGCTCCATTCACACTAGCGCGTTTTTTGATGCATTTTGCATTTTGCAGAAATGCACGGGAATTTTTTAACATGGGTTCCTACATGTTCACATCAATGCCTTTTTGTTTCTCTGCATTTTTGGAAAGGGTCAGGGTCTTTTTTTCATGCAAAATGCTGCGTTTTGCATGTAATAGAATTCGATGGACAAGCATCAAAAACGCAAGTGCACCGTTTTTGCAGCGTTTTTGATGCATTTTTGGTGCGTTTTTGCCGTTTTTTTTTTGTAAAAAAAAAAACGCAAAACGCAAATCGCGGCAAAAACGCAGCAAAAACACTGCTCAAAAACGTGGCAAGCATGAAAAAAAAACCTCCAAAAACGCTCAAAAGCAACATGCATAGGTGTGAATCGAGCCTAAGGCTGGGTTCACACTGCTGCGGTGCGGGAACGCAGCGAATTTACTGCGGGTTCCCGCATCGCACCAACTCGCACGGCAGTTCACACTGCCATATGCGAACTGCTGGGGAGTGTCATACAATGTTAATGACACCCCCAGTTCAGCCCGCATATCGCAATGCGAACTGACAATTCGGACATTTTCGGATCGCATAGGTGTGAACACCCATGCGATCCGATTTTGGTCCGAACAAAAAAAAGGGTCCTGTGCGAGTTTGGACCGAATGCGGTGCGATATCAGCCATACTATCTTTATGGCTGATATCGCACAGCACAGACATCGCATGTGATGTGAACAGCAGTGCGCTGCGAATCACATGCGATGTCTGCCACCGCAGCAGTGTGAACCCAGCCTTAAGGACCAGCCTCGTTTTGGAATTTAGGTGTTTACATGTTTAAAACAGTTTTTTTTTGCTAGAAAATTACTTAGAACCCCCAAACATTATATATAAAATGGCGGTCATTGCAATACTTTTTTTCACACCGTATTTGCGCAGCAGTCTTACAAGTGCGCTTTCTTTGGAAAAAGTTCACTTTTTTGAATAAAAAAATAAGACAACAGTAAAGTTAGCCCAATTTTTTTTTTTATATTGTGAAAGATAACGTTACGCCAAGTAAATTGATACCCAACATGTCACGCCCGCTCGTGGAATGGCGTCAAACTTTTACCCTCAAAAATCTCCATAGGTGACATTTAAAAAATTCTACAGGTTGCATGTTTTGCATTACAGAGGAGGTCTAGGGCTAGAATTATTGCTCTCGCTCTAATGATCGTGGTGATATATCACATGTGTGGTTTGACCACCGTTTTCATATGCGGGCGCTACTCACGCATGTGTTCGCTTCTGCGCGCGAGCTCGTCGGGACGGGGTGTTTAAATTTTTTTTTTTTCTTATTTATTTTATATGATTTTATTTATTTTTACACTGTTTAAAAAAATTGTCACTTTTATTCCTATTACAAGGGATGTAAACATCCCTTGTAATCAAAAAAAACCCAGATCTCATATTTACACTAAAATGCAATAATAAAAAAAAAAAGTCATTTAAAAAAATGACATTGAAAAAAATGTGCCTTTAAGACGTATGGGCGGAAGTGACGTTTTGACATCGCTTCCACCCTGCAGTGTCATGGAGACGAGTGGGCGCCAACTTCCCCTCACTCATCTCCAGGCACAGCAAGGAGACAGATGCGATCGCCTCCGCTGCCAAGCGGCGGAGGGCACCGGATCACGGTGGGAGGGGGACCCCCATCTCCCACCACCGATAAAAGTGATCTCGCGGCGAATCCGCCTCAGAGACCACTTTTATCTTGTAGCCGAAGGCCGCACGAAAATGGGCATACCGGGGTTATGGCAGCTAGCTGCTGCCATAACAACGATATCTTCCGGCAAAGTTAGGACGTACATCGGCGTGCGGCGGTTGGCAAGTGAATAAGCCAGTCTCCTGTATCTAAACAGTGTCCTCTAAGGCTTGATTCACACCTATGCATTTTTAGTGCTTTTTGCATTTTGCAGATTTGCACTACAGCCCATTTAACATGGTTTCCAATGGAACACGTTCTGTAGAGCATATCTGCAAAATGCAAAAAGCATTAAAAATGCATAGGTGTGAATCCAGCCTAATATTGGCCTAGAGCAGTGTTTCTCAACTCCAGTCCTCAAGGGGCTCAAACAGGTCATGTTTTCAGGACTTCCCTCAGATGAAACGGCTGTGGTAATTACTAAGGCAGTGAAACTGATCAAATCACCTGTGCAAAATAATGGGAAGCCTGAAAATATGACCTGTTGGGGTGCCTTAAGGACAGGAGTTGAGAAACACTGGCCTAGAGAAGCTCATATTAGTATTTTTCTATAAACTAGAGGAGCAAGTACAAATGTCCATAGTTTTATTGCAAGTGCAATAAGAAGTATGGGGTCAGTAAAGAGGTCTATATAAACTCTCCTTTTATGTCCAATACTGGAGATTTTGATGGTTTAAGAAAACAATTTGTTAGACAGTGAGGCTGGTCTACTAAATTAGAACATCATGTCCATGTTGCAATGTGAAAATGTACTTTTCAAGGAATACCCAATCATGTGCATAGAAAATTAAAAGCAAGAGATTTTTCCTTGCACATGATTGGATGATTGAAGTCAGCACAGCTTGAATTCATTCACTAAGATAACAGAAAATAATTTGCATAGGGAAATTTATTTTGTTGGGTAAACAGTCTATACTTCTTTAGTAAATTAACTCTGTTGTGTACTAGGAGAGTTCTGGAAGGGATCAGCTGGGTGCCAGTAATTTAGTTTCCTAATAAAAAACCCAAATCATACTGGTGTTTTTTTTATATGTGTTTAAAGTACACGCTACATGCATACATACTAAGTAAAATACACATGACTGCTGAGGTGCAATGGGCCTAGGTCCCAATTAACAAACACAATGGGATAAAATCCCCCACCACCCTTGCCCTTTACCCCACTAAATAAGACACTTACAACCATTAGGTTGGAAAGGGCAAGGCCATAGCTTTATTAAATTCCAACACATAACATGTGAACATATTTAACCAGTGCCAGTCATAGTCGTACTGTGAGAACTCAACCAAAAGAGGGAAGTGGGGCCTTTCCTTACCATAAGTGCTGGACAGACAACCTACTTCCAATTTTCCATCAAGGGCATAGCCCATTACAGCAACTTTAACTGCTTGCAAGGTCAAGAAAACTGCAGCAAGCTGTGACATACCATAACAGAGGAAAAAGGGGCAGGAGGGTGGGCAGCTCTTCCAACCGACTCTTCCGAAAGACCCAGAATTCCCTGGGGCACACATTCCCTGAGCTCAGGCCCATCCCATTGACCATGTTTCAACCAATTATTCCCCTTGTCCGGAACCTAGCTATGCCCCATCAGTCAAGGCTCTCTTTCCCTAGGTTGGAGGCTCAAGAGGCCCTTACAAGTGAAATACTGTGTAAAAAATCATTTGGCAACTAAAGGACAATTCAGAAACCCTGGAAGCACCTAAAAGTTAACAAAAACTTGAAAAATTGCTGTTTTAAGTAAGTGACATGTATGAGCATATTAAACAACTTTTTTTCTACCCTAGTCTGGTCATACACACACAAACACCTCTCTTTTGTCCTCCCTCCATTGTATATTTCTTTTGAAATTTGGGGAGAGATATTGGTTCACATAGAAATTTTTGAGCTCAGAACAGTAATGGAAGTATGTGTACACAGCCACACTTTCAGGGATAACTGTGCAAGTATCTGTTTCTCCACCGAAAGATAAGCAAGATAAGAGTAAACACCTGTCATTGTACATCAATATAGATCTTAGCAACTAGTTGGTGCTACAGCCATAGCCCGTCTTTTAGATTTATTTGGGATATTATTGAAACTGATCATGCCATAGGTTTTCATGCTACTAAAATATAACCACTATAACTATAGTAAAAAGATGTCTTAAAACATCCGGGTGAAGGAATTTGGAGTATGTTAAATGACGAGAATTTTTCCTTACACAAGAACAAATGGGATGCTGAATTCTAATTTTCTTAGGTTCACAGACAAAAGTTCCCAATGTTGAGAATCCCCACACATACAATTCAATGAGAGCACCAAACAAATGGCCATGAGTACAATGTAATTAATGATAAAATGGATTCATAGCAGAATACAGCCAATGCTCTTTGAGGGCCAAACACACTCCCCCTTCATCAGGGCTACAAAACAACTGGTTTTCGGGTTCTCCCTGACCCCCCAGTACAGTAAAACTGCACATTTTAGAGTGGCCTTTTATTGTAGCCAGCCTAAGGCACACCTGTGCAATAATCATGCTGTCTAATCAGCATCTTGATATGCCACACCTGTGAGGTGGATGGATTATCTTGGCAAAGGAGAACTGCTTACCAACACAGATTTAGACAGATTTGTGAAGAATATTAGAGAGAAATAGGCCTTTGTGTACATAGAAAAAGTCATAGATCTTTGAGTTCAGCTCATGATAAACAGGGACAAACACAAAAGTGTTGCGTTTATAATTTTGTTCAGTGTATATTAAAAAGGATTTGTCAATGGAAATAAATTAATTGTTGGGTCAAGATCATCAAAAAAATGTATTCTTTATTACTAGATCATAGACCAGGGGTAGGCAACATCTCCGGTACTGGTGCCGCAAGAGGCACTCGAAGCCTCTTTTGCTGGCATTCGACTCCCTCCCCATCAGCAGAGCAGCGCAGGGAAGTGTCAGCGAGACACTAATGCATTCCAATTTCAGAGTTCCCCACGTCGCACCTGCACTGAGCGGGAGGCACTGTGCCCCCACACATTGTAAAAGATGGGAAACATTGTTTGGTTCTCTAACTATGCTGTAGCTGCGATCGTCAACTTTTGTGATGGGGAAGAGATTGGGTGCAGTTCTGCTAGGGGGGGCAGTCCCTGTTTCCAGGAGGAGTAGGACTGTCATTGGCTACTGCTAAAACCAACCATTCCAGCTAGCTCCGTCCACCATCTGGAGGAAGATGACTTGCTTGGTTGCCACTACCAATCTCAGAAAGAAGGGATTTCACTATGGTTGAGAAAACCACAATCAGGTGACAGTTTGTGGAATTACTGTGGAGCTTCTGGGAACTTTGTTGAAATTATTCCTGAACCTTTGCATCACTTACTACTGAACTTCTGCAGTCTGTGTCCTTTTAAGCCACAGCCACTATTCGGTGCAATGAAAATCACATCCAACTTTTGCTGCGACGCGGAGCGCCGCACTTTTTCTTAGCTGCGGGGGCCCAACTTATGATCCTGCACACAGGCCCACTGCTTTTAGAAAATACCCCTGACCCGAGCTCATCATTGTACATCCATTCCAGATGCTTGTATGTGACATCACTTACAAGCACGTGGGCTGAATGCGAGAGGTGGATCAGCAGGATTAGTGTGCCAGGACAGGTAGATGTGTCTCATCTCTGCTTCCTTTCACCACTCTGCATATCATGCATATCATAGATGAGAAGAGGGTACAGCGGTGGAGCAGATGAGCAAGAGGGTATAGTGGTGGGGAAAACGAGCAGAAGGGTTTCAGAGGTGGGACAGAAGAGCAGGAGGTACAGCGGTGGGCCAGATGTGCGGGGAGGTACAATGGTGGAAGAGATGAGAAGGGGCTTCAGCAGTGGGACAGAAGAGCAGGGGGGTACAGTGATGGGGCAGATGAACAGGGGGGTTCAGTGTTGTGTCAAATGAGAAGGGGGTTACAGTGGTGGGACAGATGAGCAGGTGGGTTCAGTGCTGGGGCAGATGAGAAGGGGGTTCAGTGGTTGGACAGAAAAGCAGGGGGGTAGAGCAGTGGGTCAGATGTGAAAAGAGGTGTATTGGTGGGATAGATGAGCAGGGGGTTACAGTGGTGGGGCAGATGAGCAGGGGGTACAATGGTGAAACAGATTTGCAGGGGGGACAGTGATCTGAGGTGTGAAGGTGCATGAATTGGGGCTGATCTGAGGTGTGGAGTTGCAGGGATTGGGGCTGATCTGAGGCGTGAGAGTGCAGGATGTTAATTTCTCACTACTCAAGTAGTTTACAGCATTTACTTTATAAAAAATCCTTTTTGTGATTGAGAGTGTGAAGTTGACATTTATTTGTTATAAAATCGGGACTCTCAATTTCTTTGAAAAGATTTTTCGGCACACTGTGCTCAAAAGGTTGCCTACCCCTGGACATAGACACATCTGAGAGCACCAAAAATGTTAAAGTATAGTAATTGTAAATGTGTACCAAAGAGAGGGATACATTTGTGTCTTTTATAGCATTTTCTACAAGGAACAAAAGCAAAAGCAGAATTTCACACATATATGTCCGTTTTGACGGACTCTGTTTGCTCTGCAGGGATCACTCCGTTGATCCCCGCTGAGCTGGCGGATGACAGGTCCATCTCCGCTCACTGTGGAGAGAGGGACCTGTCAGAGCTCCTCTCTCATCTATGGGGGATCTGATGAAAACGGACCGCCTGTCCATTTTTATCCAATCGGTTCCTCCAGATGGATGGAAAATAGGGTTTCCATCCGTCTGAATTTAGCGGAGCGGATCGGATGTCAGCGGACATGTTACCACTGACATCCGTTGCTCCATAGAACTGCATGGAGCATCTGTTCTGGTTCGCCTAAAAAACTGACTGGCGGACCTGAACGGTCTGCATGTGTGAAAGGGGCCTAAGGCTACTACATTAACACCAATGATTTCAGTGCAAATTGCAGCGGCAGGCATCTTCCGATCCCTGCTGCTGCTTTAAACAGCTAGGTGCGGCCGACCGCCCAGTTCACTAAAATGACAGGTCTCCAGGGGCGGCAGATATTTGTAGCTCTCTGCACAGCCAGTGATTGCCTGCGGTGATCTCTGCCGGATGAACTTTGTGTGGGTCCAGCAGTGATCATCGCAGATAATCACTGGCTGTGCAGACAGCAGGGAATAGCTGTGGCTGCCAGCCACCTGTCATTATAGTGAACAGGGTCGGGGTTGCACCTAGCTGCTCACAGCAATGGCAGAAATCAGAAGATTCCTGCCACTGCAATTCATACCACTTAAATGTCAATGCTGCAGTCATAACAGTACATTTGCTTGATGATCTAGGCCTAGCAATTTATTTAATTCCATTGACAACCATTTTTAATATGTATTGACTGTAATACTGTCCTGCTTTTATTGAGATATTGCCTATCATTCTTTTTATTCCACTATGAAGTAATATGACCACTGGTGTCTGTATGTAAAATTTTATATCTGCTATTTACTGGTATCAGATATTACATACAAATTGTAAAAATTATATACCCTTTCACTTCTTTATTCTTTTTTTGCAGCTGTGAACGAAATTAAGCCTATTCTCACACCTTGTTCCAATGCATAAAAAAATGTTTTAACCACGTTGGTAAGGAACCAACACCTTGGATTAAGGTGAACAGCTTTTGTTTTTATAGGTGTTCATATATATATATATATATATATATATATATATATATATATATATATATATATATATATATAGATTAACCACCTAAAGCGGAGGGCCACCCTAAAATAAAAAAATTGCATTAATATTCTTAAAATTAAAAAAAAAAAAAAAAAAAATTGAAAAAAAAAATGTAACCCACCTGAAACCCCTGTTGCTAGGCAGTCTTCCTAATCTACCTCTTCCTATTCCGCAGCGCTTCCTCCTCTTCGGCGAGTGGCCCCATTGCCTGCTGGGACATGTGTGTGTGCCAGAAAACAATGGGGCCATTCAAAAAGCGCCACGCGACTCGCGCATGCGCAGTAGGAAACGGGCAGTGAAGCCGCAAGGCTCCACTGCCTGTTTCCTTTGTTAAGATGGAGGCGCCGGCAGCTGATCCAATGGACGGATCGGCCTCGGGGGGGCGACATCGCGGGCTCGCTGGACAGGTAAGTGTCCTTATTAAAAGTCAGCAGCTACAGTGTTTGTAGCTGCTGATTTTTAAAACAAAAAAAATTGCGGCCGGAAAACACCCCTTTAAGGACCGGAAGGATTTGCCCCCTTAATGACCAGGCCATTTTTTGCAATACAGCACTGCGTTGCTTTAACTGACAATTGCGTGGCCGTGCGACGTTGCACCCAAACAAAATTTATGTCCTTTTTTCCCACAAATAGAGCTTTCTTTGGGGAGGTATTTGATCATCTCTGCGGTTTTTAGTTTTTGCTCTATAAACAAAAAAAGAGCAACAATTTTGAAAAAAAAAATACAATATTTTTTACTTTTTGCTATATTAAATATCCCCCCAAAAAAATAAAAAAATAAAAATTCTTAATCAGTTTAGGCCAACATGTATTCTTCTACATGTTTTTAGTAAAAAATAAGCAACAATAAGCGTAATTGATTGGTTTGCACAAAAGTTATAGTGTCTACAAAATAGGGGATAGATTTATAGCATTTTTATTATTTATTTATTTTTTACTAGCAATGGCGGTGATCTGCGATTTTTAGTAGGACTACTACATTGCGGCAGACTGATTGAACACTTTTGACACTTTTTTGGGACTAGTGACATGTATACAAAGATCAGAGCTAAAAATAGCCACTGATTACTGTATAAATGTCACTGGCAGGAAAGGAATTAACACTAGGGGTGTATATATACACACAGTATCTCACAAAAGTGAGTACACCCCTCACATTTTTGTAAATATTTTATTATATCTTTTCATGTGACAACACTGAAGAAATTACACTTTACTACAATGTAAAGTAGTGAGTGTACAGCTTGTATAACAGTGTAAATTTGCTGTCCCCTCAAAATAACTCAACACACAGCTAATAATGTCTAAACCGCTGGCAACAAAAGTGAGTACACCTCTAAGTGAAAATGTCCAAATTGGGCCCAATTAGCAATTTTCCCTCCCCGGTGTCATGTGACACTTTAGTGTTACAAGATCTTAGGTGTGAATGGGGAGCAGGTGTGTTCAATTTGGTTTTATCGCTCTCACTCTCTCATACTGGTCACTGGAAGTTCAACATGGCACCTCATGGCAAAGAACTCTCTGAGGATCTGAAAAAAAGAATTGTTGCTCTTCTGTTTAGGGCATCCTCAAACAGAAGGTGAGGGAGCACAAGGTCTCTAATGCCCTGTAAACATGACCAGTTTTCCTGTTGGAATAAACTCTGAAGATTTTTCCGACGGAGTTCCGACGGAATTCCGCTCAGGCTGTCTTGCATACACACGGTCACACCAAATTCCAACCGTCCAGAAAGCGGTGGTGTACAACACATATGTCGGGACTAGAAAATGTAAGTTCAATAGCCAGTAGCCAATAGCTTCCGTCTCGTACTTGCTTCAGAGCATGTGTCGTTTTTGGTGCGTAAGAACAGCATACAGACAAGCGTTTTTTCCGTCAGAAAAATATAGAACATGTTCTCTATTTAAGTCTGTCTGAATTTTCGATGGAAAAAGTCAGATGGGGCATACACATGGTCGGAATATACAATGAGGAGCTCACATCGGACTCTTTCTGTTGGAAATTCCAACCATGTGTACGCAGCATAACATCCACCAGCTCTGTGATGTCGTCGTGGAGGAGTGGAAGAGGACTCCAGTGGCAACCTGTGAAGCTCTGGTGAACTCCATGCCCAAGAGGGTTAAAAAGGCTGAAAAATAATGGTGGCCATACAAAAACTTGACACTTTGGGCCCAATTTGGACATTTTCACTTAGAGGTGTACTCACTTTTGTTGCCAGCGGTTTAGACATTAATGGCTGTGTGGTGAGTTATTTTGAGGGAACAGCAAATTTACAGTTATAGAAGCTGTACATTGTAGCAAAGTGTCATTTCTTCAGTGTTGTCACATGAAAAGATAGAAGAAACTATTTACAAAAATGTGAGGGGTGTACTCACTTTTGTGAGATACTGTATATATGTATATATATATTTACCAGTCATAGTCACTGCACACATTAGATGAAGGGGTTGAGGCACTCATAGGTCTTGTAGTAGGACAATATAATAAAAAAAAAAACAGGTTTTTATTGTATTCAACATTTCACTGGGTCTCAGACCATTTTTAGTGAGGCCTTGTACAGAGGCCCATGTACAGATAGCCCTTAACCCCTTGATCGCCCCTAGTGTTAATCCCTTTCCTGCCAGTGACATTTATACAGTAATCAGTGGCTATTTTTAGCTCTGATCGCTGTATATATATATGAACACCTATAAAAACAAAAGCTGTTCACCTTAACCTCCCTGGCGGTATGATTATTTCTGATTTTAGGTGCTGAAAGCGGTACAATTATTTTGCACAGAAATTTGGCGTTTTATATTGTAGGCCTGTAATTCTTAGGAATAGTTCACTTAAATCTGTCCAAACAAGAGTCTAGTAGACATCCCGGGTATGATAAAGTTTGAAAAACGAAATAAAAAATTATAATATAATACATAACTATAAATAATTATAACAAATAATAATATAATAATAATAAAAATTATATAATAATGTAATCAAATCGAAAACACTGAAATTTGCTCAGTTGCAGAATTTTAGCTTTCGTTACTTTTAGTGTTTGATGACGGATCTCCCCACAAATCACTATCGCTCAATTCTGCAAGTGATTCTAATTTATTATCGCTTTTTTCTAGCTGCTCTAAAACCACTTTTGATGTAAAGAGACAGTTTTGGTTGCTATGGACAATCTCCAGTTTCCTGGCAGAAAGAACAGTTTTATATATATAAAACTGCATGCAGGACACTGGACAGACCACTAGGGACAAAGGGGATGTGTAATTATTTGATACAGTACTGTAATCTGTAAGATTACAGTATGCTGTATCTATACTGTGTGTTTCACTTTTGAATTTACCGCCGAACTCCGTCCCCATGCGTCGCAACACTCGCAGGGAACGGAGCTCGGCACTGTGAATCGAGCGAGACACAGCGGCTCGCCGATCACAGCGGGGAGACATCGCAGGATCCAGGGGACAAGGTAAGTATGCTCTTCCTGGATCCTGCGATGCAAGCCCGAGTCTGGCTCGGGGATACCGCTTTTGGTATAAAAAATCCAACCCGAGCCAGACTCGCGAATACCGCCAGGGAGGTTAATACAAGGCGTTGGTTCCTTACCAACATGGTTAAAACATTTTTTATGCATTGGAACAAGGTGTGAGAATAGGCTTCATTTCGTTCACAGCTGCAAAAAAATGTTCTGAGTGGAACCTGTCCTGTTAAACCGCTGTATGGTCTTGGCCACCGTTCTGCAGCTCAGTTTTAGGGTATTGGCAATCTTCTTATAGCCTAGGCCATCTTTATGTAGAGCAACAATTCTTTTTTTCAGATCCTCAGAGAGTTCTTTGCCATGAGGTGCCATGTTGAACTTCCAGTGACCAGTATGAGAGAGTGAGAGCGATAACACCAAATTTAACACACCTGCTCCCCATTCACACCTAAGACCTTGTAACACTAAGGTGTCACATGACTCCGGGGAAGGAAAATGGCTAATTGGGCCCAATTTGGACATTTTCACTTAGGGGTGTACTCACTTTTGTTGCCAGCAGTTAAGACATTAATGGCTGTGTGTTATTATTGAGTTATTTTGAGGGGACAGCAAATTTACACGGTTATATTTACAAAAATGTGAGGGGTGTACTCACTTTTGTGAGATACTAATATATATATATATATAATTTGCTTTAGATTATTGTATTGTAAAATGAACACAGTGGATCCTTTATATTGTGGGTTATATAATCTGAATGCAATAGTCAAAAATACTGCTTAACCTTGTAAAAAGGAAAACTAAATTAATGCTGCTGGTGATAACCTTGATTATTAATATAATTTTGGTGGTTAGCACTGATGTACTAGTGTTTAACAGTGACTACACAAACTGTTACACAGAACAGGTTTAATGAGGAATTGTATAATGATTTTCTTTTCTGCTCTTGCTAATTCACATTGAAATAAAATGGCACAAAAGAGCTAATTTGCATCTCAGTATGTATGTTTCCAGGGATGCGGATTAAATGATTCAGAGCTTGGCAAATATAACAAAAGATGTATGGATAATGTAAAAGCATAAAAAGCAAATAGCTTCCTAAACAAAAGGCATGCACTTGAAAGGTAAAAGACCCTTTATTCTCTTGATTGTATTCTGTATCATGATGATACACTGATCTGAATCCCAGTCACAGTGACAAATACACTAATTCAGTTGCACCTAATACTGTGAGCCCTGTTGCCTTTCTGAGTGGTCATTAAAGCAAATGATACACATGCACTTACTTTCTACACAGATCAGTTTACATTCATTGTATATATAGGTGACATAAGGAAATCAGAAACAGTTTAATTGATACAAATTTTCTATTAATGTAGAACTCCAAACGTAATAAAATACAAATATGAAAGCTATGCATAGTTAATATTTCTTTTTAATTTTCCACAGCTGAATTTTGTATTCTGAAAGTAAGATTGGGGGGATGCATTACTCTTCCTGCCATAGTCAAGGCATGCAAAACAGACAATAAAAACCTTTTCAGCTTACTTTTTGTTTAATGTAACAACCCGTTTCCTTTCAATTAACCAATATTTATTTAATGCTGACAGCTATGTTGTGCTACTATAACCTTCTAATCAAGTGTTAAGAAATTCTGAGGGAGGTGTTCGAGTAGAGTATTGACTCATACTCAAAGCTTTATTTTGGTCCCATTCCTGGTGTGCAGCTTGCCAATTCTATTTTTCGCTATAAATGTGTCTCATCCTTGTTTGCCAAATGTCACCAAGAAACGAAAAATGAGAGCGATGAAGTGTCTTTTATAAGGCTTATGCTTAATGTTATTTTGGTAGAAGACTTGCACTACAACTTTCTCACTTCTAAATGTCCAACCACTAGTCAGAAGAACCTTTGAGGTCCTACTTCCTCAATTGTCTGCAATTTTCCATTGCATACTATGCATTCTGGCGACCCTTGTCATACTATAAAGCAGAATCACATTACAGAGTAGAAATTCTTCTGGAGGCAGAAAATAGAACCGCTGAGGAACACACAGAAGTGGACTGAATTTTGGTGAAAACATTGTTTAAGAAAACTGAAATTACCCAGCAGCTGCAATTTTATTTTAATATGAGTGTTTGCTAGTGAGATAGGAGCTTCGTTGTGCATGAGTGTACAAATGCAAAATAGTTTGTGATAATAAGGAGGCTGAACATTGTAAATGAAGCATGTAAAAGTACCCTCCCTGCTGCTTTGGGTCTAAGAACTGGGAATTTGATAAAACGTCTCCTGTACTTGGCAGACATATTTGTATGTTAATGTGTTATTGATTTAAAAATATCTATACCTAAAGTAATCTTTCCTTATTCTGACCATACCTTTCTCCTAAATAAATAGTTTAAAGAAAACACTTGTACATGTATATCCTAAAGATGATGCCAGAAGTGCAAGAAGTGGCCAGCTCTGATTGAACATCATTAGCCCCTTCATTTGAGATCATGTGATATGGGAACAGCTTTTCCAAAACAGATGTTATAGGTAAAAAGTAAAGAACCCTGCTTAAATCATTAAAAGTCTCATGGAGAGTTTCACATGGGGATCATAAACAGCTTGATGCCATCCCTGGTATGACAGCCCAGTTTGACACATAGGCTAGAATCAAGCCATTTAGGAGTACCGTATTTTCCGCACTATAAGGCGCACCTAAGAGCCTTATATTTTCCTCCAAATCGGCAGTGCGCCTAATAATCCGGTGCGCCTTATGTGTGCACTGAGTTCCAAAATCATTCCAAATTTCAAAATCATTTCCCGCTCTGAAACAATCAGAGAAGTGCAGTTTGTCTAAGGACCCCCAAAAATTGCACCAGTCAAGAGACATGCTTACGAGGCACAATTCAAACTACACGCTATCAGTTACGCAGTTGAAAATGGGAATAGAGCAGCTGTGAAAGAATTCAACATCAATTAATCTATGGTTCGGAAGTGGAGGAAGCAAGAAAATGAACTGTGCCAAGTTAAGAAGACAAAACAGTTTCCATGGGAACAATGCGAGGTGGCCACAATTAGAAGACCAACTTGAACAATGGATTATTGAACAAAAAACAGCCGGGAGAAGCGTCTCTACAGTCACCATTCGACTGAAGGCAATAACGATAGCACAAAACATGGAGTTCGAACACTTTCAAGGAGGTCTGTCTTGGTGCTTTCATTTTATGAAAAGGCGTCATCTCTCCATTCGCGCAAGGACTACCGTGGCGCAGCAACTGCCAGCGGATTACAAAGAAAAACTGGCCATCTTCCGCACCTACTGCAGTAACAAGATTACCGACAAAAAGATCCAGCCCAAGCACATCACCAACATGGACGAAGTCCCCCTCACTTTTGACATCCCCGTGAACCATACTGTGGAGAAAAAGGGGACCAGCACGGTATCAATATGCACCATGGGGCATGAGAAGTTGGCTTTCACTGTTGTTCTTGGTTGCCACAGTCATGGACAGAAACTACCACCTATGGTCATTTTTAAGAGGAAGACGCTGCCAAAAGAAAAGTTTCCAGCCAGAGTCATCATTAAGGCCAATGAAAAGGGCTGGATGGATGAGGAGAAAATGAGAGAGTGGCTGAGAGAGGTGTATATAAAGAGACCTGATGGTTTTTTCCGCACATCACCGTCCCTGTTGATCTGCGACTCCATGCGCGCCCATCTCACCGCTACTGTGAAAAACCAAGTGAAGCAAATGAATTCGGAGCTTGCCATCATTCCGGGAGGATTAACAAAAGAACTCCAACCGCTGGACGTTGGTGTAAACAGGGCGTTCAAAGTGAAGTTGTGAGCGGCGTGGGAGCGATGGATGACAGATGGCAAACACACCTTTACTAAGACTGGGAGACAGCGCCGGGCGCGCTATGCCACCATATGTGCATGGATTGTGGATGCCTGGGCTAAGGTATCTGCTTTAACTGTTGTCCGAGCTTTTGTGAAAGCCGGCATCATTGCTTAACAGCCACCTGGCAACGAGACTGACTCCGACAATGATGACAATGATGAGAGGGAACCCGGCATGCTTAATGGCGAAATTGCCCAGCTGTTCAATTCAGACACAGAAGATGAGGACTTAGATGGATTTGTGCTAGAAGATTGATTTAACAATAATGTGAGTGTATTGTTAAATAGTAAAATAAAGTAAACTCACTGTTTTGCTTCCGTTACCTTTTTTTTTTAGAGCGTATGTTTTAGCATGCTCCTTATAATGCAGTGCGCCTTATGTATGGGTCAAGTACAGAAATAGTCCCCTTAATTGAGACTGCGCCTTATAATCCGGTGCGCCTTATGGTTCCGGAAAATACAGTACTCTAAAAGGACAGGTAGAGGTTTTCTTAATTTCTCAATAAAGATATTTCTGGGGTCATATAACCCGTTAACAAACTTAAATATGCCCACTTTTAAGTCTTTGTGTTGGTTAAAGTGTGGCTGTCACTACTGGGGCTCTCTCTATTTCCCTGACAAGTTGATGTGAACAGAAAGCAATGGGAACTTTTCCAGCTGTCACCAAGACAGGAGGTAAAGTGGGAACACCTGTATCAGTGACAAATGTCAGAGGGGATTTCACCTTCTTTTGGAGAGATTTTCAGTAACTAGGGGTTCTAACTATCACTAAAACATTTTGCCTAGAGATACACTTTTGGACCCATTCACACTTCTCTGTTCCTGTGAGCTGCATTAATGCACTTTGTTTAATGCATTAGTATGTTTTGCATTTAGGCAGCCCACTTATTTTGATCTGGATACCTGCAAAGGAAGGGGCCAAAAACAGACATGCATAATTTTTTCAGGTACAGCACACCACTACAAGATAATGTGTTACTGCATGTTGTGTGCTGCAACACGTGTGTCAGAGCTGCATTGGGGTGCCATATATCATGGCAACATGCACATGAGCATAGTGGGGGGAGATTTTACACAGCTGAAGACAGAATCTGATGCAGCTTTGCATAGTAACCAATCAGCTTTTAGGTTTTATTGTCAAAGGATAAGGCTCCTTTCACACTGGCGGAAGTCTGCCAGCAGATCCGGCCACTCGGCAGGCGATCTCTCCGCTGATCCCCACTAAACAGGTGGGTGACAGGTCCATGAACACATGGCCGGCTGTCCTCTATGGGCTGTCGGATGGAAACGTTCCACCTGACTGTCATCTGATTCGATCCGCTGGACAGATGGGGAACGGATCCCCGTCTCTCTGTTTTTAGTAGACAGGATAAGATGTCGGTGGGTGTCAATAGACACATGTCCATTGACATCCGCTCCTCCCTAGGGAGCAATGGATGGTCCGATCGGGTCCACCTAAAAAAGCTGACAGGTGGACCCGAACTGTTCATCAGTATGAATGGGGCCTAATTGAACAAGCTGAAACCAGAAGCTGATTGGTTACTATGGACAGCTGCACCAGAATGTTTGATTTTAGCGTTACATTAACTTTTTCAATATAAAAAGCAATTGCAGTGAAATCACTAAAAATAATGAAGTAATGATATGTTTCAAATCTATTTTACACCAAACATAAAGTATTCAATTATACAGCCAACACAATTAAAATGCACACAATTTTGTATTTCTCCATTTAGCAGTCAATAATGCAGAGTGCTAAAAGATTCCGGCAATTTATTCCTAGAATTAATTGTAAGATATTCGCTGTGCCTCTGGGGAGCCGAGATTAGTATTTTTCAGAGTTTTATGAACTCCAATTAGTCAGCTTTATTAAAAATGTTCGCTGAGATGTTACTTTACTTTTACATTAATATCCTGCCTTGGTAAATTGAAATCTGTGTTCGTTTGGTGATTGATTGGACATAGCAGTGATGAGCTTCCTAGTTTATCATTTCCTCAAAACAGCCAACCCAGTAATACAATTTCAACATGTCAGAAGATGATGTTTATTAATGTTGAAATGACATCTTTCACAATGTACACAAGAACCACTCTCTTCTTCTAGATGACCAAATCATAATGATTTATGTTCCTTTTTCCTCAGTCTAGGAGGTTATTGAGGTTATTTTTGGCTGTTATCTATCTGCAACGTTATCATTAAAAGTCTCTTTTTATATAGAATGATATACTGTAAACTTTTTCATTTTGGAGCACAATACTCCAACTTGTATTGAGAAAAATATTGTTGACCTAATTTTGAAAATGGTAATTGCCTGGCCATTTCTAAACTCATATTATTTGTATGCATATTTTATTATGGGTATTATTAGTCTTTGTACAAATATTTCTTATAAGGATACAATCCATTTTAACGTAAATAAATAAAATGTCATGGAAACGATCATTTACATTCTGTCTTGAATGGGACAATCATTTATGGTTGGGTTTACCACCCCTCTGTGCAGCCTGCGCACTGCATGGCAGTGTGTTTGGAGAGTTCACCCATGCAGGTTACAACTGACCTGGTATAGGTAAACACAGAAATGAGGATTTTGGAAAACAGAGAATACAGGTATAGCAGAAGTATAGTGTTGCACTGGATCAACACAGAAAAATAAAAAACAAATAGATCTCCACACACCTACGTGAGTTGAACTACAATAATTTTTTTACCTTAAAAAAGAGGTAATACATAGAAAAAAAAGCAACAATCCCTATATCCCCCTACATATTAGGCCAGGGGGGGAGGCCCCCAAGAGAAAATAAAGGGGTTTTTTCCCAGTGGTCTAACCAAGCCCAAAGGCTAAAAACACAAACTATGTAAATCATGTATTTAGAAGACGAAGTTCCGGCCTCTCAGAACGAAACATGTAAACTCAACACAGGGACGAGCACCCCCGCGTTTGTACCTACTGTAGCTTAACCCTATTAATATTGAGGATTTAATGACTGCAACTATAATACATAAGCCTGAAGAGAAATCTCTGCCTTGATGAATTTTTCATTATCCCCTGAAGGACTTCCTATCATCTCCTGAAGGACTTGGGAAAGAGGATTGGCAACAGGACATTGTGAATGTTAATATATATATATATATATATATATATATATATATATATATATATATTCCAGCAGAAGAACTACAAATGCTCTCCTCTGATTACAGAACACTGTGCTAACAGAAAGGGAAAACAAGGAAATAACTAACCGAAAAGGAATGGTGTGTTGGACTTTTAAATTAACTGGATCCATACATACAGATAGATCCCGATTCAATTTCTGAGCGGCCTCTGTATAATCAACGGTGTGTTGTATATGTATCCAGTTGATTTAAATGTCCATGTATACAGATCGATCCCGATTCAAGTTTCGAGTGATCTCTGTATAATCAACAGATCCGTGAATAACCCACACTATAAGTTGTATTATTTAATACTACCAACTGGAAATTACCTACAGGTTGCAGGAACCCCCTTTTGTGGCTACACTAAATATATCAGTGATGATAGTTCTACATACAATACCATAATATCTGTGAATATTGTTCCATACCTTGTGTTACCTCAGAACATTCTGAGATGGTTCCACAGTGTCTTGCTAAGTTCGCCTTGAATGTGAGGAGTGCGGGAACTAATATCATACAAATATATATTGAAATACCAAAGACAACCATGACCATCACTCGGCTGGTAATTTGAGATGATTGGACATACACTGATAGATTGATCTCAATTTATTTTTGTGGAAAACTTTGCACAAACCAGTGACTGTGAAGCAATTATACAGCAATATGTGTGACCAATGACTAATTATGAGAATAACCTGCAGGCTGTGGGAATAATTTCAAAATAGGGAATTAGTACTATGGTTTCACACTTGGTGATAATCGAATAACTTGCTATTGTATACAGTCCTTGGAGCATTTGAATATCCTTCCTTCTCTCAAACCATTTACAACTCATCAGGATAAGATTACTAGTAGGATGTATAATGTACACATTCGATTGCTGACTGACGACTAGGAGTCCTTCTGGTGGTTTTTATCTAGTGCATAGGCTATGCCCTATTCCATTGTGGGACAGTGAGATATAACCTGTTTTCAGGAATACACTGCCCCACACTAGGAATTGTTTGCATGACTTTGGCCTTACGGGTTATCCATGTGTTTTTATTAGGTATACTTAGGGGGTGCTCTTAAACTAGGGGAGGGATTAGGTCTGCAGATTGTGTGATTTATTTGTCCCCTCCTACTTTGTGAGGGAGTTTCTTCTAAATACATCATTTACATAGTTTGTGTTTTTAGCCTTTGGGCTTGGTTAGACCACTGGGGAGAACCCCCTTTCTTTTCTCTTGGGGGCCTTCCCCTCTGGCCTAATATATAGGGGGATATAGTAATTGGTGCTTTTTTCTATGTATTATCGCTTTTTTAAGGTAATAAAATTATTGTTGTTCAACTCATGTAGGTGTGTGGAGATCTATTTGTTTTTTATTTTTCTGTGTTGATTTAGTCTAATTTTTGATCACACTCTCTGATAACTATTCGGTAAATGCTACTATCTCAAATAGGCGGGATTTACATTTTTTGCTCCCTTTATGTATAGTGTAGCACTGGGGTGCAGGTCTTACAAATAGGAAGGACACAGAATGCTAGTAAGAAACACTTACTGCAGGGCTTACAGGTAGACAGAAGTATCATTGCTGAAGTTGGATGCTGAGCTTACAAGAACGCAGAGATAACAATATGCATGAGATATGTGGAAGTGCATAGGGTTCCAAAGGAGTCAAGGTAAACATGAATACAGATGACTTACCCAAGAAGTCTAGGATAGAAGGGCTATTGGTATGGCCTGGGAAGAACACAGCCAGCCCACATATACAGCAAAGAGTAGGGTTCTTGAAAAGGCCAAGGCGCAGAGTCTAAGGAACTGGCCAGTCTTCTCCAGAGTTCCTGAAGGTGAAAATGAGTTGCACTGCATGAAATTCCCATGTTGCAATTCTCTGCCTCACCCAAGCAGGCAGCTATTGGTAACTAAGGGCTCATGAGCAGTTAAGAATCCTTTGCAGTCCTGAGGTGCAGTAATAACAGGACAGTAGAGAATAAAGCCCAAGCTGGCAGGAGTGCATGGAAATGCACAGACACTGTGAACAGGTGCACAAAGTCACACAGGACAGCTAGGAGTGAGTAACAATGCAAAGAAACAAACAGGAATCTCTAGGAGCAGGTAGAGGTGCACAGGGACACCAAGCAGGAAACATGGTGGATAATCAGTCTTGAACATAAGTCTTGTGGGATAACAGGTACCAGCAGAACCGTGTAAGGTAATGTGGAACTACATGTACAAGCATGACTGCTGGTCTATGGAAAGAGAGGAAACAGATATGCAGATGTAGGATATATTCAGTGCAAAAAGCAAAGCTCAGTGTTGGGTGAAATGTGATGGGTTGAAGCCTAAAAATTATAATCATTCCTATTCCCAGATTCCCATAATGATTCTAAAACAGACAGCAGAAAAAACGTGCAAGAAAAATTATATGATTATGATCTTAGAAATCGGAGTGGAGCCTGCACTTGTGGCTAAATTTTTCTTGGAAACAAGATTATGTTCCCAAAAAATTTTTATTAAAATTATCTGAACCGAAGAGCAACAAACTATTAGTTCTGATAATTTGTGCTAATTCAAATTTGTACTGTATATATTTTTCTCTTGCCATTAGACAGTGCTGGAACATGATTAGGAGTATAATTGCAGATTAAGGATACAGCTGTTCAAGGTTCATCTGATAATAGCAGTAGTGGCCAGCTGCATATTAATTTCAACCTCAACAGTATAGCAAGATATAATATCTGTAAATTGATGTATCCAGTGTGCAGTTAGTGCCCAACTGCTTATGGTCAATAGCTCATCAAGGAACAAAGAAAAAATTCTAGGCATATTGGGGGCATCAATTATGGCATGGTCTGTGCATGCGGTTTCCAAACACTGCTGCTGACACTATCAGTTAGGCTTGATTGTATTCAAAACACAATTCAGCAAATACTATTAGTGAGCATACAGTATACAGTATTTTTACACACTTTTGTACCACACCTAAAATATCTACTGTAACTGTGATACATGTCCCTAACACATAACTTTATCTGAAACACATTGCTGTGGCTACTATTAATACATTAATTAAAAGGAGTTGTAAAGGCAAAAGATTTTTTATCTTAATGCATTCTGTGCATTAAGATAAAAAAACTCTGTGTGTAGTAGCCTCCCCAAGCACCTGCTAATACTTATGCTGAGCCCCATCTCTATCCAACGTTGTCCACGATTCCCTCGGCCGGACAGGACTCTCCTCCTGATTGGCTGGGGCACAGCCACGGCGCCATTGGCTCCAGTGGCTGTCAATCAAAGTCATTAGTCAATCAGGGGAGAGAGGGAGAGGGGCCGAATGGCAGCTGTATGTCTGAATGAACACACGGAGCTGCAGCTCGCCTCGTGCCCCCATGGTAAGCTACTGAGATGTGGGGGCACTCATCAGGATGGAGGGGCCAGGAGCAGCAAAGAAGAGGATCCAGGATGCTCTGTGCAAAACCAACTGCCCAGAGGAGGTAAGTATAACATGTTTGTTATTTAAAAAAAAAAACAAAAACAAAAAAAAAAAAAACGAGACTTTACAATCACTTTAATTTTTCTCTATACTAAAATCTGCAAACTATTTTTCTTAAAATACAGTCACCAACTGTGATTCCTTTTACAGTGTTTTCTGTGACATTTAATGTTCGGCAAAAATGATCTGTAATAGCATGGATTTCTTTGGTTGTCTCATCCCCTGTGGCTAGCAGTATGTTTTCTCACTGCCACAAGTTTTTATTTTTGCTTTGTGAATACTTTTTTTATACTTATTGGAAATGGCAGCATAAAATTGTCTTCACAGCTGCTGGCACAGTAAAGATGCATAAGCTGCCTTTCTCCAGCAGTCATGGAATTTGTTCATGGTTCAAGAGGCACAAATGAGAAAAAAATCTTGCAGAATGGCATTTGAGGAAATACCAGCAAGAGTCAAGTGTCTTTTCTCTCCTTGGTTTGCTCAGTAATTGCAGAAATGTGTGTTTTCTAGCTTTGTGTATGTAACTATATAACTATATAACTATAGCAGCCTAATCACATTGCATGCAACTTACAGTGGGGACAGAAAGTATTCAGACCCCCTTAAAGTTTTCACTCTTTGTCATATTGCAGCCATTTGCTAAAATCATTTACGTTCATTTTTTTCCTCATTAATGTACCCCATAGTGACAGAAAAACACAGAATTGTTGACATTTTTGCAGATTTATTAAAAAAGAAAAACTGAAATATCACATGGTTCTAAGTATTCAGACCCTTTGCTCAGTATTTAGTAGAAACAGCCTTTTGATCTAATACAGCCATGAGTCTTTTTAGGAAAGATGCAACAAGTTTTTCACACCTGGATTTGGGGATCCTCTGCCATTCCTCCTTGCAGATCCTCTCCAGTTCTGTTAGGTTGGATGGTAAACATTGATGGACAGCCATTTTTAGATCTCTCCAGAGATGCTCAATTGGGTTTAAGTCTGGGCTCTGGCTGGGCCATTCAAGAACAGTCACTGAGTTGTTGTGAAGCCACTACTTCGTTATTTTAGCTGTGTGCTTAGGGTCATTGTCTTGTTGGAAAGTAAACCTTCAGCCCAGTCTGAGGTCCTGAGCACTCTGGAGAAGGTTTTCGTACAGGATATCCCTGTACTTGGCCGCATTCATCTTTCCCTTGATTTCAACCAGTCGTCCTGTCCCTGCAGCTGAAAAACACCCCCACAGCATGATGCTGCCACCGCCATGCTTCACTGTTGGGACTGTATTGGACAGGTGATGAGCAGTGCCTGGTTTTCTACACACATACCGCTTAGAATTAAGGCCAAAAAGTTCTATCTTGGCCTCATCAGATCAGAGAATCTTATTTCTTACCATCTTGGAGTCCTTCAAGGTGTTTTTTAGCAAACTCCATGCGGGCTTTCATGTGCCTTGCACTGAGGAGAGGCTTCCGTCGGGCCAATCTGCCATAAAGCCCCAACTGGTGGAGAGCTGCAGTGATGGTTGACTTTCTACAACTTTATCCCATCTCCCGACTGCATCTCTGGAGCTCAGCCACAGTGATCTTTGGGTTCTTTTTTACCTCTCTGACCAAGGCTCTTCTCCCCGATAGCTCAGTTTGGCCGGACGGCCAGCTCTAGGAAGGGTTCTGGTCATCCCAAACGTCTTTCATTTAAGAATTATGGAGGCCACAGTGCTCTTAGGAACCTTAAGTGCAGCAGAAATTTTTGTTGTAACCTTGGCCAGATCTGTGCCTTGTCACAATTCTGTCTCTGAGCTCTTCAGGCAGTTCCTTTGACCTCATGATTCTCATTTGCTCTGACATGCACTGTGAGCTGTAAGGTCTTATATAGACAGGTGAGTGGCTTTCCTGATCAAGTCCAGTCAGTATAATCAAACACAGCTGGACTCATATGAAGGTGTAGAACCATCTCAAGGATGATCAGAAGAAATGGACAGCACCTGAGTTAAATATATGAGTTTCACAGCAAAGGGTCTGAATACTTAGGACCGTGTGATATTTCAGTTTTTCTTTTTTTAATAAATCTGCAAAAAATGTCTACAATTCTGTGTTTTTCTGTCAATATGGGGTGCTGTGTGTACACTAATGATGAAAAAAATGAACTTAAATGATTTTATCAAATGGCTGCAATATAACAAAGAGTGAAAAATGTAAGGGGGTCTGAATACTTTCCGTCCCCACTGTATGTACTTTAAACTTGTATTTGCCTGTAAATAGGCATTGCATGCATCATGCTTATTTTGTTACAAGCTAATTTACCTATTACTGATTTTTCTGTGATGAAAATAAAACTAACATAAATCACTTATTGACTGGAAGACTACAACACTGGGATAAGCCTTATTATAGATAAGCAAAAATGGAACTTACTGAAATGTTGGTGAAAATTTACCTAAAAAAGTAATATTTCGTTATTTACAGATTAAAAATTTCGATGAACCATTCCTTAATACAGGTTCTACTCTCAATCAAATGACTCAATTTGAGTGTATTTGTATAAGCGATCCACACATAAGAGGACTTATCTCATTATTATATCATCAACTCAATGTGACTTCCAGAGATTCTCTACCCTCATATGCTATTAAATGGGCACAGGATATCAATCAAAAACTAGATGATAAAGATTGGTCTAATCTATGGTTAGCCACCAAAACTTCTTCTCCTAACTGTTTTGCTGTAGAAACTAATTATAAGGTCTTAACACGAAGGTACATGGTACCAGCTAGAATAACTAAATTTGCCCCCACATACTCACCTAATTGCTTCAGAGGATGTGACATGCCAGGTACACACTACCACATATGGTGGCAATGCCCAGTTGTCAAAGTATTCTGGAAGAACATATTTCTTATGTCCTCTAAAGCCTTGGGAATTACAATTCCTCCAGATCCCACTATGGCTCTTCTAAACCTAAAACCTGCCATGCTCACACACACTCAATTTCATTTGTTTTTTCAACTTAGTACTGCAGCCAAACAAACCATTGCCAAGGCATGGAAGTCTCAAATTCTAATCGTGAACGAAGCTAAACACAGAATGAACAAAGCACTCATACAAGCAAAGATGACAGCTATTGAAGAAAACAAGATTGATAAATTTAGTAAGATTTGGCAACCATGGGTTAAACACTATTTCCCTGCCGACTTTGACCAATCTTTATTATTACCACACTAGGTTATATAATATATTCAATAAATAAAAGTATGTCTGCCGTGAGTCAGGTCGCCACCCTGGGTACCCCCTTCCTTCTCTCTTTCTTCTCTTTCCCCCCCTTTTACTATTTTCTATGGTATATGCTGTCGGTAAATAAGAGATACTTATTCTTGATCATACTCTCTTTTATTGCTCATCTTACAACCAGACAATTATATTCAGTCTGACCATTTCATGTTTTTTTTTATCCCCGTGCCTTACTCTACAATGTGTATAACGTAATAACAGTTGTAAGACGGTTCTTTATATAATATACTGTAAAGCATCTTGATTATATGCCATGTATCCATGTATTATATTCTTTTATTTCTTTTTCTTTTTGAAAACTCAATAAATACATTTAACAAGAAATGTTGGTGAAAATCTAGTCATTTTGTATATTGAGGCCAAGGAAAGAATATAATTAAGTTGTTTTAGGTTATCCTGTTTCTGATATATGTCATCTTATACTACACTTGGCCTATATTTGCCACAAGGAGACTCACCTGGCCATGGGATGGTTGGGATGCCCCTCTGCCTACATCTAAGAAAGAGCTTACTTCCTGAATATTCCAATCTGATTTTCATTCTCCATGAAAATTGCATTCTAAAATTTTATTGGGATTACACTTTCCTAATAGGAAAACAAAGATACTTTGTCATCTCCAAAATATTCACACAGATATTCATTTTCATGCACTCATATCCAAAGTCCTTATTGGGCAGATGCCATCTTGTTAAAATCACAAGCTTTTCCAAAATTCTCTATCCCCTGCAAATACTCCCTCTCCCCACACATTCTGATAAACAGCGGGTAAAATAAGTAGTGAATACTTCACCATTTTTCTAGGTAAATACAGTAAATAAACCAAATTATAAAACATTTGTTTGAAAAGACAATGCACAGAGCACATACCAAACTAACCCATTCAAAAACCCAACTGGGCATTCATTTCCCAGACATTAACCTCTACAATCTGGCATGTATCTTCTGTTACATTAGAGACTGCATAGGCGAATCTCATTATTTTATGAACTGCATTCTGGAATGTCCTTGTTGGGGATCCTACTCTCTTCTATGTCTGTCCTACCTAAACATTTCAAGTCTAATCATCTGTTAAGAGATTTATTGTCTTGGCAAATTAGTCAAGCTTACCTCTGACATAGCCACATTCTATACAATTATTTTCACCAATGTTTTTGATAAATTGACTGAAAATATGTATGGAACTGTGATTTCCCTACTCCCTCATAAATAGGCAGAACAGCCACAACAAAAATTACCTTGTTACCAAAATGTTACAATATTTTAGAAGCTTGCCCATTAATGTACTCTCACCAGACCTGAAAAAATTCCAATCTCATATCATAAAAAACATTTGGGGGTCTAGGGGATGCAGGTTCTATTGCAAGGCACTATATGCCCTTAAATAATCAGGACGATTGGGAGTCCTGAACCCCCTAAACTATTACAGGCAAGCTCAGTGAACCCAGTTATCACAATTCTGTTCCAATAATACTTATAAACCAGACTGGATAACTAATATACAATAAACAATCAATGATCCAAGACCACATGTGAGGAGTATCAATAAATGCGAAAAAAAAACAAACATGACATATATCAAAAATCACAATAAAGTGTCCTTAAAGTTCAATAATCCTCAAAATGTCCTTAAGTGCAATAATCCTCGAAGTGAAATATAAAGGGAACAATCTTTCATGGAAACCTGTGCTCACAACACTTTGCATAAAGGTAGTGCTCCAAACGATATCTTGCATCTCAGTGTACCACTACCTTTCACTCTGGCCCCTTGCCTCACGATTAGACCTACACAATGGTAAGGTCTAAAAATGCTTGTC
Source organism: Aquarana catesbeiana (assembly GCF_042186555.1). Taxonomy (NCBI): domain Eukaryota; kingdom Metazoa; phylum Chordata; class Amphibia; order Anura; family Ranidae; genus Aquarana; species Aquarana catesbeiana. The sequence goes on from NC_133325.1 coordinate 324,903,511, forward strand.
CCAATTTTGGTTAAATCTATCTACAGCCTCACTGGTATGGTGACTGGAATTCCTTTAGATGGCGATGATCCCATCAACACAAATGCATGAAAGCAAAGGAGAGAGGTAGTAGTATTAGGACATCAATATTTATTAAAAGATGTAATATACTCACAAATGCAATCCACTAGTAACATCCAGTGCACCAGATGATTCACATGCAGCATAAAAGTACAGGTCCCCTTAAGAGTGAGCGTCCTTGCATGGATGCTGGAGTTGACCGAGACACTAACAATCAGGCGCAATGATGTCATGTCACTTGCCCCGCCCACTCAATGCACTGGATTGTTAGTGTCTTGGTCAACTCCAGCATCCATTGTGTAGGTTTAAATGTGAGGTAAGGGGCCAGAGTGAAAGGTGGTGGTACACTGCAGTGCAAGATATCGTTTGGAGCACTTCCTTCACACAAAGTGTTCTTTGTGAGCACAGGTTTCCATGCAAGATTGTTCCTTTTATATTTTATTTCGAGGATTATTGCACTTTAAGGACACTTTATTGTGATTTTTGATAGATTTCACGTTTGTTTCCATATTTATTGATACCTCTCACATGTGCTCTTGGATCATTGGTTGTTTATTGTATATTAGTATATATGCATTTTTCTTCACAAATATGTGGGGATAATCCACTTTTGATTGATTCATTGACGTTTGGAGTATGGATGCAGTTGCGCTGAACTTTTTTTTTAGGTTTTTTATTTATTGGTGGTTGAACAGTGCTAGGCTGCACTGTTAGCGCGGAGTAATCTTTGGGTTTTGTTAACTGGATAACTATCAAATCTAAAGCTTTCTCTGAAAGCGCAAAATGCCTCCCCCAGAAACCTTTCAAATGCAAGAAATTATATACTTCCTAAACACCATCAAAAACGGATTGTGACATTACCACATGGGCTATTTTTGAAAACAGATGCATGCAGGATATGAGCCAAAGAGGGAGCTTCAATGGCTGTGGGCAAATGGGAGCAACGTTCCACATTTGGTGAACTTGCCCCAAAACTAAACACTACTGGAGGAAAATACACACATTGGTATATTCTGTAATCAACACTGCCCTTTAAACGAACCAATTGCTGATATACCCAGACACTATCAATCACATTTTTTTTTACATATTTTGGCTAAAATTTTTATATAATAATAGCTTGGAAATCATGTGAAAAATCATCTGACAAAAATGACAAGTATTTTAAAGGGTACACATGAAATGTGTAATCCCCTATTTGAGCTTTGTGCCATGGAGGTGGGTTGGGGTGGACAATGTGAGACCTCAGCCAAGGAGTTGTCTGTTTTCTATATCTCTTTTTTGTCCCTACTTGTTCCTCCTCTTGCTAAACCAAAAGTTCTAGAAGGCTTCACTGCTCACCGGCAGAACAATATAGCATTGGCTTCTTCACATAATGTTCTGAGCCTTCGATGACAATGGCTAGTGGGTTATTTTGTGCTTGACTTGAAATAGTATGGCACATATTGCACATTTCCTCTATTATGCCCACATTTTTAGGCCTATGTCAACACTCATACCTTAATTTACCTACCACATTATACCCCAACTTAGGTGCTTTTATTATTCCCTTTAAACACAAAAAAATCTCTTCTTTATACTTTAAAGAATATTAAACCTCTAAACTCTTGCAAAAACCAGACACATACAAAAAAGGATAAAACTTCTATAACTTTCCTTGGCAGACACACCAGAGCAGATTCAAAAAGAGTGGATAAAGGAACAAAGGGTCATGGTTAATGAATCTTGTAGAGAAATATCATTCAAAATAATACTTAGAGCATAATATGCTTTGAGTGCATCTTACAGAAATACTAATCCCACACAAACAGCGTTATTTGGTGTTTTCCATCAACCTAACCTTAAGGAAAATTAACTAACCAAACGAAAACATTTCTGCATCTTAATAGCCAAAAAACTAGTATCGATTAAGTTAACCAAGGTACCAACTACAACTGACCTGGTCAAAATACTACACAAATTATTGATAACAGACAAACTGGACATCATTTAACACTAATAGACTCATACATCAATATGGCATAAATACAGTAGTAAAAAAAGTCCAGCAATCAAACACTGGATCATAAATACTAAAAACAGCACTAAAATAAAAGCCACAAAAGAAAGCGTCACAGTAAGTGGCCAAAACACAAATAAGAGTTTCTATGTAGAAGGTAATGATGAAGACAGTTCAAGGTTTTTATAGGTGTAGAATCACTGATATCCGAGCGTGCACCTTTCACCAGAAAGAAGACATGTTCCACCACCTGATGCACACACCCCCAGGGGGTCAAACTCACCAGAAGTGAGTGACGCCCTCTGTAGAAGTCCTTGATGATGAAACTGGTCAGGACGTGGCCTACACGACGATCCGGAAGTGATGCTTGCGCTCCACTGTCTACTACAACCCACCGGGAAGATAGTGTGGTGTCTGCAGGGAAACACACATCCCATCCTGGATGGCTAGACATGGTGACAGCGCCTCTGGGCTTACTTATTTGCTTGTTTCAATATGTTACAATGTATGTAGTTAGGATTAAGGGGAACATTGCTGTATAGGGGATTTTTACATGAATAAACAGGATTACGCTATGTTGGTGTTACTCTTGTGTTTTATGATATATATGGAGCCCCTTTACCAGTGAATCCTGCTGATGATGAGGACTTACTATTGAAGTGGATGTTGAATACCTTACTCAATGCGATTTTAATAGTGGCTTCTGGTGAGTTTGACCCCCTGGGGGAGTGTGCATCACGTGGTGGAACATGTCTTCTTTCTGGTGAAAGGTGCACGCTTGGATATCAGTGATTCTACACCTATAAAAACCTTGAACTGTCTTCATCATTACCTTCTACATAGAGACTCTTATTTGTGTTTTGGCCACTTACTGTGACACTTTCTTTCGTGGCTTTTATTTTAGCGCTGTTTTTAGTATTTATGATCCAGTGTTTGATTGCTGGACTTTTTTACTGCTGTATTTATGCCATTTCTTCCTTTTTAAACAGCTGCTTTCTACTTTTGAATATTTATTTTTTAATACTACACATATTATTGTGGGATTTAATATTCTTAGGTGTTTATTTATTTTACACTGCACATAGAACTGTAGGATTGATCTGGCGCTGAGCGTGTGTGTTATAGGCCTCATTTTACACACCTTTATCTGCATTTTTTCATACATCAATATGTTTTCAACTGTGGGCAACTCACATCTTTCTGACATTATCTATTCTTCAAATTTAGAGATCTGGTCTCCTCATTCCAACACACAGAATGGTAAAACACAACAGTAGATTATGTCTGCATAATGTTTGTTGGAATGTAGTATCCATCAGAAGCCTGTGTTAGTATGACAACACAATAGCAACATTTTGGAAACAGCAACAGAGCATTGTTACCCTATAATAGAAAGTGCCCTAACAAACTTTATGGCAGGATTATCAGGTATTATTTTAATTAAAGCAGTAGATTTAACGATATTGAAAACTACATTTAGCCACTTCAGCCCCTGAAGGATTTACAAACTTCATGACCAGGCCATTTTTTGTGATATGGCACTGCGTCGCTTTACCTAATTGTGCAGTCGTGCAATGCTGTGCCCAAACAAATTTTTTTTCCCAAAAATAGAGCTTTCTTTTGGTGGTATTTGATCGCCTCTGTGGTTTTTATTATTTGCGCTATAAACAAAAAAGAACGACAATTATGAAAAAAAAAACAATATTTTTTACTTTTTGCTATAATAAATATCCCCAAAAAAATACAATTTCTTCATCAGTTTAGGCCAATATGTATTCTGCTACGTATTTTTGGTAAAAGAAAAATCGCAATAAGCGTATATTGATTGATTTGCGCAAAAGTTATAGCGTCTACAAAATAGGGGATATATTTATGGCATTTTTATTATTACTTTTTTTTTACTGGTAGTGGCGGTGATTAGTCATTTTTAGCGGGACTGCGACATTGCAGCGGACAGATCGGACACTTTTGACACTTTTTTGGGACCATTGACATTTATAAAGCGATCAGAGCTAAAAATAGCCACTGATTACTGTATGAATGTCACCGGCAGGGAAGGGGTTAACACTAGGGGGGGATCACAGGGTTAAGCGTGTCCTAGAGAGGTGTTTCTAACTGTGGATGGAGTGTACTGACTGGGAGTGTGATCACTAGGAACAGCAGATCTCTCTCTACTTCCCTGACAGAATAGGGATTTGTCCGTTTACATTGACAGACCCCTATTCTGCCTCTCTGAGGAGCGACTGTGGGTCGCCGGTGGACATCACGGCTGCGGGCCATGTGTGTCGGCTCCAGCATCATGCCGCAGGTGAGTGCACACCCGCTATAGCTCTTAAAGTGGCCGCCGTACAGCTACAGCGATTCGCTGTAACAACGGCGGCTGGTCGGCAAGCAGTTAAAATTACAAGAACATTTTAAAGCCTATATGAGATTTTAGTGATTGGGTTTTAAATCTATTGTCTGGGGGGGAATACTTCTTCAATACCTGTCCTCAAGTTGCAACAGGAAACGAGTAGTAATCTTCCCAAAGTGAGGACACTTTGAACAGTTGTTACCAAAACAGGTTTCCCTGTTGGTTGATTTATCTACACATGGTGACAGTGCTAACATTTTTTATTTCACCTCTCTTTCTGTCTCAGTGACAATGGTCACAATGGTCAAACTGGAAAATACAGTGTCGAACCTTTTCTCACTTTATCCAAAAAAAGCTTTGCCTTTACATACACTTCCATTGTGTATTTTCTCTATTCTGGCAAATTTGTTGTATAAAAACAGTGCCCGTGACTTATTATCACTGGTACATTGTTAAAAAGCTGCCGATATGTTATATTTATGAGCTGTAAATTATATTTATTGCAAACTTTTCTTTATTCAGTCATTCATTTACATTATATACAGTGTATGAGTTCTAAAAAAATATATATATACACCTACCCCTCACACCAGTACCCAATTTATGTATTTTCAGTTTAAGGTGGAACTTTGCCTTTTCAAGCAGAAAAGCCTTCTTATTGCAGAAGAAACATACTATGTGATATCTCCTCTCCAATAAAAAGTCTGATTTGATACATGATATAGGCTTGCAAAATGCATTGAGATCTTGTAAATGTTACTCACAAGACATATAGGTGTTGTAAAGTTACCAATACATGGGACCCAATAATCTAAAGTGTGAAATAAAGTTAACAATTAAATTAATCTTACTCTAGATTAAAGCTGAACTACAGACAATTATAAAGATAACATCAACTAATGCAGTGGTTTATATTTACAAAATTGTTGAAATGTATTTTTAAGAGGAACTTTGACAAAACAAATGATTTGTTTGCCACAATGGACTGGTTACTGTTTAGTTTGTAAAACTGTGAAGTAGCTTGTGTTTCATGCAGTAAACTGTGCTGCGCTCTGGCAGCAGTACAAGACCCTTCCTCTCTGCTGCTGGATATAAAGAAATAGTCTTAGGGCATCTCTACCTATCAGGAGAAGCCTTTAGCTTTTTATTTAGTAATTTCAAGGCTTCCTCTGATTGGCAAAGGTGGAGGGGGCAGATAATGTCACAAACTCTACCACAGCCAATCAGAGGAAGCATTGTATTCATTTAAAACTGCTTGGACCTTGAAGAAGGGGACATACCCCGAAAGCTTGTCCTGAAAAATTGTATGTTAGTCAGTACTGCTTGGACCTTGAAGAAGGGGACATACCCCGAAAGCTTGTCCTGAAAAATTGTATGTTAGTGCAAATAAAAAAAGTATCACGGACAGTACTCAATTTTCTCTGTCACAATTGCACTAATACGGCTACAATCAAATCAAGTATAAAGCTTTTCCTGAATGGCAGAGACCCACTGAGATTGTTTCTATCTGGCAGCAGAAGGGAAGTGTCTCATACTGCTGCTGGAACACAGCACCAATTACTGTATGTTACAACATAATTTTACAGAAAAAAGAGCAGACAGTCCATTCTGACATTCAAATAATGTATTTGATTCAAGAAAGCCCAAACAAATTATTAAAGTGCCAGAAAACCTGGATTGAATGTAAGCACACTGTACCTTAATTTGACTTGGTATCAGCTTCTTTTTTTTTAATATTCTTTATTGGTAAAGATAAAGCATTGACAGTAAATCATGACCGACATTACAACTTATATGATTTACAATTTCCTTATACAGTGTTTCAACATAACATCGTTACGCAGCCTTAGCCTTAGTAAAATCAAACACAAATCAATCTTTAACCATTAAATGAATGTAACAAACTAAATGACGACATATTGTCGCATATGAGGATTTAAACGTTAATGAGAGTTCGTAGCGTGATTCTTAGAGGGTTTGTTAGATTCAATCAAGTAGATCAAGAGAAACCTACTCGCGACCTCTGCACCCCTAATGGGACCACACTGTGCGAGGGAGAGGACAAGAGGTTCATCTCATGTTGTGTCATCAGTGTTGATCTACAAATTGATATATACTGTCCCTCTATAACAAGGGTGCGAGTTAGCATATCCCATGCCCTTATAAGTGTAATAAAATATATCGAAAATTGTTGGTAATTTTTATGGGAAGGAGCAGTCGTGGAACGTCGTGGAACGTCGTGAGTTTGGCCCTATTTGCCCGGGTAGGTAAACTTTGGATACCAAAATGTGTGTTTGCCTCGAGTGTGTATTCAGAAGGCTTTTCCTCAAGGTGAGAGGGGGGAGTATATCAATATGAGGTGTCTAAAAAAGTGTGGGCAGACATGGCGGATACGGTGGATGTTTAAGCTTTAACTTAAAAATATTCATATATGGAGAACATCAGTCCTCTTTCACTGTGAGGTGAAGTTAAGGGTTGTGGAGAAACTCCTGAAACTTTGGGGATTCCCTGAAGTGTAACCAACAAGCCCAAGTATTTCGGTACTTAGTTGGGTTGTCTTTGGCTTGATGGATTAAGTCTTCCATCTCTGATATCTTCGCTATACGTTCAAACCAGTCAGCTAGTGTAGGCGGGTTAGTGCTCCAGTATAATAGTATGCATTGTTTAGCTGCATTTAATAGATGAAGCATAAGAGATTTTTTGTAAGTAGATTGTGGAATCAAAGTGTGATGCAATAGGTATTGAGTTGGCGTAAAGGCCAAAGTATACGTTGTGATGTGGGAGATTGCATCGTGAATTTTTCCCAGAATGATTTTATATGTGGACAATCCCACCAAATATGGAGTAGGGAACCCATGTCATAATTACATCTCCAGCACAATGGCGAAACAGATGGATGATATATGTGAATTCTATTAGGTGTTCAATACCATCTTGAGTATATTTTATAACAGTTTTCTTGTGCCGAAATGTTGATGGAGCCTTTATGAATATTTTCATAAATGCTTTCCCATTCTTCTTTAGGTAGGTCCAACTTGAGTTCCATTTCCCATTTCTGGTTGATTGAATTGAATTTAGGGTTGTGGTCGCCAAATAGAAGTGAATAAACCACTGAGATAAGATGTATTTGAGGAGTCGTACTAGTGCAAAGTGCTTCAAAAGGATTTTGGTCTCTAAACAACTGTGAGATAGGTCTGGCACTATTCAGAAAATGTCTAATTTGAAGGAATTTATAGAATGGGATGTGATAGTCTGGGAAGTGTGAGAGCAGAGTATTAAATGGGAGGAGTGTATCATTTTGAAAGAATTGTGAGGCTCTAAGTGAGTGTGCTACGTGAGCTTGAGTCGGGTTAAGTAATGATACACCAGGGGAAGTCAGGGTTACCATCTAATGGGGTCAACGGGCCTGGAGAGGGGTTCCATTTGAGTGTCTGGGAAATTGTTCTGAAAGTGTGGAGCGTGGGTCCCGTTAATGAGTGTGTGGAGTATTCTTTGGGCGTTGCCTTTGCATCAATCCACGGTAGATGGGAGAGAGGGCCCTGCTCAAAAGAGTCTTCAATATCAACCCAGTCTTTGGTGAGTTTGTGTACGTGCCAATCGAATATTCTTGTGAGATGGCATGCTGAATGGTATTTATGGATGTCGGGGAAGCTTAAGCCACCTTTCAGTCTGGGGATAGTCATTCTATCCCAGCTCAATCTTGGGGACTTGGAGGCCCATATAAAGTTCCTGCATAGTCTTTTGTATGTGGTGAAAAATGACATGGGGAATTTGATTGGTATGGTCTGCAATATATATAAGATACGGGGTAGAATATTCATCTTTAGGATGGCAATTCTCCCAAACTAGGAGAATTGGCCCAAAGTCCATTTGAGGAGATCCGTTTGTACAGTTTGTAATATCGGTAAGTAATTCCTTTCGTAAAGTTCATCTAGGTTAGCCAGTATTTGGATCCCCAAATAGGTGAGAGCATGGGGTTCCCAGCTGAAAGGGAAATTTGTCCTGCATTGCGTCACTAACATAGGTGGGAGGGAAATATTAAGGACTTTAGATTTCATAAAGTTAATTTGCAAGTTGGATAATTTGTTGAAAAGGGCAAAGTCTTTCAGTAGGTTGGGTATGATGATCAATGGTTCCGAGAGAAAGAAGAGGATGTCATCTGCATATGCCGCGACCTTATATTGTTTATTACGGATATCAATGCCTTTAATATCGGGATTTGCCCTGAGCCTGCGTAGGATGGGTTCGAAGGTGAGAACAAAAATGAGAGATGATAGTGGGCATCCCTGACGTGTACCATTCGAGACAGAGAAGGCATCCGACAGGTGGCCGTTAACCCTTATTCTGGCCGTGGGGCAAGAGTATAGCACTAATATCATTTGGAGAAAGTGTGTAGAAAAACCCCATTGCCTGTAATGTTGCCGACATGTAGTCCTAGGCCACTCTGTTGAACGCCTTCTCCGCGTCCAGCGTCAAAAAGAAACCTTGCTGTTTGGAGAAGCTTGAGAGCCAATGATGAATGTTGAGAGCTTTTATGGTGTTATCCCTGGCCTCTCTACCAGAATTAAAACCAACATGGTCAAGGGAGATTAGTATAGGGATAAGGGGGAAGTACGCGGTTAGCAAGAATTTTGGCGTAGAGTTTTACGTCCACATTTAGGAGGGAGATGGGCCTGTAATTGGACACTATTGTCTCATCTTTGCCAGGTTTCGGTATTAGGGTTATATAGGCTTCCAATAGGGCTTTGTTTCTTTGTGGGGACGAGTATAAAAAATTAAAGGATTTAGTAAAATGAGGGGTAAGTATCTTGTGAAAAGTCTTGTAATAACTTACGGTCAGCCCATCCGGTCCAGGACTTTTACCCATTTTAAGTTGTTTTAAGGCTGTTGCAGTTTCCTCGATACTGATAGGGTAGTCTAGAGCCTTCAAGTTTTCTGGGGAAATACGGGGCGCACCGTATTGTGTTAGGAAGTTTGTGATCGCCTCCTGTCTGATATGAGCGTGATCCATCGTGTCTGCTGGGGGTAAATTTTAAAGTTTGGAAAAATATTTGACAAATTGGGTGGCAATGTCTTCTGGGGATACAAAAGTATTTCCAGCGGGGTCTTTAAACTTTTGTATGGTCGTTGTTGCCTTTTTGTGTTGTAGTGCTCTAGCTAACATTTTTCCAGATTTGTTACCGAACTCATAGAACAGTTTTTGTGTCAAAATATATTTGTGTTTCAGCGTTTTACTCAATTTCTCTCTGAGTTCGTCCGTTGCCTGTAACAGTTCCGTGAGTGATTTAGTGGCTAGGGATGATTTATGTGCCCTTTCCAGTACATGTATTTTAATAGATAAAGTGGTGATATGATTCCGTCTCTGTTTGTTTCTGTGAGCAGCTATCGAATTAAATTCCCCTCTCATTACACATTTATGTGCAGCCCAAGTAATAGTTGGTCTGAAGTCATCAGTGACATTTTCCTTAAAGTATTGTGATAGTCGAGTGTTGATTTTTTTGTGTGATGTCTAAGTCTGTCAGCAGAGAGTTATCGAGGCGCCATATCGAATTGGTGGTGCGAGACATCGGTAAAGTCAGTGTCATGGAGATGAAGTTATGATCTGAGAGTAGCATAGGGTTTATGGTCGCTTTTGTGAGAAGTGTTAAATCATTCTGGGAAATAAAAAAGTGGTCAATTCTGGAGTATTTGTTGTGGGGTGAAGAGTAAAACGTAAAATCTCTGTTGTTTGGGTGTAACGTGTGCCATGTGTTGTGTAATGTTATTTCCTGTAGGTGTTTTTTGATAGCTCTTAGAGCTCTATAGGGCATGGAGGAGGACCCAGTAGAGGAGTCTTGTGTCGGAGTGAGCGCGACATTGAAATCCCCATCTACAATGAGAATGCCAGACAAAATTCAGTGAGCAGCTGTAGGGTTTCTCGAAAGAAGGGGACTTGTTGCTTGTTAGGAGCATATAGGTTTGCTAGGGTGATGGGCTTGTTGTACAGTGTTCCCTTAAGAAACAGATATCTACCATTAGTATCTTGCTTGATTTCTGACATTTGCAGGTGGCATTTTTTCAATATTAATATGGCAATCCCCTTAGTTTTAGAGGTGTCATTAGATGAATGATAGACTGTGGGGTAATGATGGTTGCAGAGTTTGGGTATATTATAGGAGTGGAAATGAGTTTCCTGGATGAATGTTATTTGCGTTTTACTTTTCTGCAGCGTTTAAAGTAACTGGGACCTTTTGTCGGGCGTGTTTAACCCTTGTATATTCAGCGAGCATAGCTTTACCTGAGAATTGAGCTGTTTCTTGATCGAGCCACTCGCTCTATGCTTATTGGTATCCGTATCCGCCATGATATTGGTGGGGGGGATTGTCAGAAGTGGAGTGTATGAAAAAGTAAGGAGAGTCCTGTAAATGAAGTATATTACTATTTGCGTATCCGTTTAACAAGAGAGGCTGTGTAAATTGGGAAGGAGGAGAGGATTAATTAGCTAACCTACTCTACTTCGAGATAGGCCAGGTAAGTACAGTGAGTTACTAGTGGAATTTGTTCCAGAAACAGGTCTGGACCTTTCTACTGCACTGTGTGGGGGTTGGCAAGTACCTATCACAGGAGAAACTTTGAAATAGAGGGTTGATCTGCCGTTGCCATCTATAGAATCATGGAGGATGAATGGAGGATATAGCAGTAGGGGTCTTAATATGGTCATAGAATCGCCTATACATACCGTATATTAGATAGCCCAGCAATTGTTTGAGGTTTTAAAGGCCCATAGGATGCGGGAGGCAAGTCGTTATCCGGGAGCATGAATAGGATGGCCGGGGCCTGTCAATATGTCAAGAATGTCATTAAAGAGAGAGCAGAAATGCACGGTCAATGTACTGGGTTGTATGATTCCTTGACAAAGTAGGCTTCTCCTGCCATTTAAGCATATGGTATATCAAACATAGGAAAGTGAAACCGTAATACCTATTACAACATTTCAAATGAAAAACATTTAAACATTTCCAACTAGAAAATCATTGATTGTCTATAAACCTGTAATTAGAACTCAGGGTTTGCTAGGAAGCAGAACCATTTTTCACCGCCAGTGATCCTGCCCCTCCTCCTGTCACCACCCCCCTGACCCACTAAGGGTATGGTATATGTTTATTCCGTATCCCTTGCATGTCCCCCTAATTGTAGGATTACTGAAGGGACATATGTTAAGAGGTATAGAGGATGATAGGTATATGTTATCTGAGTTTCGCCGGTAGTATCAGGATGTTCGTTGTAGTTTGTGTCTCATCTGTCATATTATCTATCCATGCCACCTAGTTGCAACCTTCTACGAAGCAATAAACTAGTTCTGTATAGCGTAGCGTAAATGGGTTCTAAGTATGAACTGCTTCCTGTTACCTCCTATTCAGTTTATTGAAGGAGCAGTGTGGGGATAGACAAACATTGAGCGCACGATGGTGGAGGGGTGGACCATATGAATGCTAGGCATGCCACACTGAAATAGTGGGCATCAAACACTTATGGGAAGTGAGCGATGTGAGCACATATCTTATATAGTGAGAGGGTGCATTCACAGAGAAATCACATGTTTAATATACATTACCCAGTCCGAACAATGAATGCTATGTGGGGAATACTGGGATAAAGCAAAGTATAAAAGGCAATTCAGGGACCGTCCACTGTAACCGGCAACATCTACATGTGATCTGAGTCTGTCTTTTAGTAGAATGTTTCGGGCATTTCCTTCCAGGAAAGACGTGGAGACCAATGTGCTTAAGGTAAGTGATCCTCGCACTAGAGGTGGATACCAATAACGTTCCTATGGAGATGGACACCCCCTATACGAGTAGTCAGGTAATTTCGGCGGGGGAAAAGAAGCAGCACCACCAGCCTTCAGTGCCGGCGTAGAGATCAGGTAGCCCGTGTAGTAATGACAGTCTGCGATATGAATGGATTGTTCTTATAAATATAAAGAAACAGTCTCGATAATATGAGAGAAAACCACGGAAACATATGCAGTTATTCAACGAAGCCAAACATGGCAACTTAATTCCTGTGCAAAGAGTATTGAGAAGAGTATGGTCAGTAATCTCTGCGGGTTCTCCCAGATCAGATGGGAAGTCAGAGGGGCTGTATCCGCGATGTGCACCGTGGTGAGCGGTGTGTGGTCTGGTGCCCGATGGGGATCTTCTCCTGCGGTATCATGTATCCTGTGCATCCATCGGTTCTTCCTGTGGTGAGTGTCTCCTGGCAGTGTAATGGCAGTACTCCGCGTACCAATTAGGGACATCCACCAGGGGGATGCCTAAGCTGTCACAAAACAGACGCAAGTCTTCTGGCACTTTTAGCAGGGCTGTCCGGCCTAGGTGTGTAGCCAACAGACAGAAAGGGAATTTCCACCTATACTGTATCCCATGTGCACGTAGAACCTCAAGTAATGGTTTCAGGTCCCTACGATGCTGTAAGGTAATGCTGGATAAGTCCTGAAAGATCTGAATATGCATGCCATCATGTTGTAGCTGTTGTTTGCCCCTTGCTTGCCTCAGGATTTCTTCTTTTAACTTATAGTCCACGATACAGCAGATAATGTCCCTAGGGGGATCAGTCTCTCTGCCTTTGGGGCGCAGTGCCCTATGGTTTCTTTCCATCTCAATTCGGGTTTCATGTGGCCTGTCAAGCAGGCTGTTAAACAGGTCAATCACTGCAGGAGTCAGGGGTTCAGAGTCAATGGCCTCAGGCATGAATCTAATTCTGAGGTTATGGCGGCGACCGCGATTATCAAGGTCTTCAATGTGACATTGTACTTCCCTCAATGTATGTGTATCAATCCTTCTTGTGGCCTTGTGGAGGACATTGTCATGTTGTGCTGCGGCCTTTTAAACTTCAAGAACCCTGTCGTTTAGCGTGTGTATGTCCAATCCTAGGTCAGCAATGGTGGCTGACAGGGTGTCTTTGATGTCAGCAGCAATGGTCCTCAGGTCATGTATGTTAAGGTAGGGCTGTTGAGGATTGTCCTGTTCTCCTGACATCGTCAGAGGTGACATTTGGGGCGTAGGTATTGGTCCCGCCACTTGTGGATCTGATGTCTGTTAGGGTCTGTGGCGGGATGATGCCATATTGCCCCTCTGCATCCTGAACATTTCAGGGATATTCTGGCTTAAGTTCCCTGTAGTTTCACGGGGAGAGCGGGACTGCAATGCTGAGGTGTGTCGGGATGCTGTCCCCATTGTCCCATGTAAAAATATATAGTAATTACCTTGGCGATAAAAGAGAGGCAACGGAGGGAGCTGTTCACTCAGGCAGCCATCTCCTTGCTCGGCCAAACCACGCCCCCCAGCTTCTTGGACTCCTCCGTACAGCAACATTCATATGGGGAGAGTGAGGGGAACTCTGCAATCGAATTAGTATACTGCATACACATATGTTGATAAAAAACATACTGACAGGTAAGAGAGAAGCATGATTAGAGGAGGTAAACTTCCACTGCTCTTTACTTTCCAATCATAAGTGGGGGCCAAGCCCTATTACCTAACTGCTGGAGAAAAAAAGTGAATCCGTTCACAAATGTGGCTGGGCTGTTTGGTAGAGCTGGTTCAATACCAGGACAGGAACAACAATCCTTTGGCAGGTAAAACAGCTTCTGGGGTCTGGTAGCTGTATTTTAATTGTGTATTTACTTTTTGCATGGAGTGTGGCTTTAACATGAAGTGAAGTGCAATACCACTGATTATGGAGCAACTGTGCAATAACTAGGGATATGGTTCGGGTTAGCTGGTTTCATAAGTTCAAAGGGAATCCTGCATGTTCAAGATTTATGGTCACAGCAAACTAATATTGGATTTTGTCTGGCCAAATTCTTTGTAACCATTGGGCACTGCAAGAGCCTTTCAACTTAGGTGAGCTGGCTTTGAAGGGCCAATAATGGGGGCTTTGTTATGTGCTATCCCCCTTACTACAAAAGGGGGGCACAGAGCAACCTTAGCGTAATGCCAGGCACACACAGGCTGCTCCTTTTTTTTTTTTTAATCCAGAGGGCTGATTGAAAAACAATAAAAGGCTTGCGAGGAGCTTGCTGAACTAACTATGTGATGTTAGTACAGCGATCTCCCTCCTGCGCTATTGTGTTCTGACAGGGGGACTGCCCATCCTCACCAGAACACACCTGGCAGCATTCCCAGTCATTGGCGGCCAGCGCTGAGTGAATGCCAATCGGCTGCTGGTTCTCCACCATGCCCATTCAACAGAAGCCGGACGTTAGGCCGGCTTCTGTTGGACAGCCTGCTGTACACACTGGCCAAATGTCGGCTGGTTTCTGTTGAACCAGCCCATACCAGCCGATATTTGCACAGTATGTACCAGCCTTAAGTCTAATGGAAAGCTAACAAGCTGCATAGGGAAATGTTAGCATCAGTTAAGAATCTGTACTTAAAATCTGATCTCTAGTTTTTTGACAACCAACCCCTGTATTTTTGTTCTTGGAAATGTGGGCTTATCTGTCTTTAATTTTATTTTGTGGTTGGTTAAGGTTGCTGTCATGACCTTTTAGCTGCTGTCCTGTCCACAGAATTTTTTCTTTGCTGCAAGACTGCCCCTTAAAGAAAGAAAAACATTTTATTTATTTTTTTGCATTGGGGGCAATGTTAGATTATGTTGTGTTATGTTGATAGGTTAAACTGCTTTGACCTGATAGGCTTCTCTTTAAAAAAAAAAAAAAAAATACTTCAGGGGTGGTATTTTGGGGTTTTCATTTCTTTAGGGGATTTCCTGATTTTTATCTCATGTTGATATGGTCTGCTCAAAGTGAAGTATCATTTCTGTTGCCAATCTGTTCTGGTACCTGCCTTTCGTTTGCAGGATACAGAATACTGCTGCATTTTTTCAAAGAAAAAAATACACAAAACTAAAAGCAATCAAGATGCACCGAAATGATTAATATTATTATACAGGATTTATATAGCGCCAACAGTTTGCGCAGCGCTTTACAACCTGAGGACAGACAGTACAGTTACAATACAAATCAATACAGGAGGGATCAGAGGGCCCCTGTACTATCATCCATATTCACTGCACACCCCTATCCCCATAGTAAAAATACATGTTAAAAAAAAAAAAATGTTGACAAAATAAATGTTGCTTGAGACTAATATCTCTAATTAAAACTGTCCCACAGCTGGACAATTTTACAATGCTGTATCCTTTACAATATCCTAATTGTTGTAGTAAACGTCTTGCCTCTAATAAATTTGTGCCTATCTTTGGTCGTTAAAGGATAATTTTAACTTCAGAAATATGTTACATGTTACACCCATTTTTAGGGTGGGCCATGTAACGTGTTCCCGCTCTTCTCCCCACACCCGCTGCCACAATTTGAAAAGAGCATGGATGTGTGGGGCTCATTTACAGAACTCTCATAGACTACAAGTATTGACAGCCTTTGAGGCTGATGGCTTGTAGTTCTCAATGGACTGGTGAGTGATCTTCCTGCTCTCAGGAAACTGCCCACCTGTGTCCATTGGCAATGCCCCTAAAAGCTCTTACAGGTCATGAGTTTAGATTTAAATATGAATAATTGCCTTAGAACTATTGCTCTTACTCCAGATTGTGTGGCATCACCTAATATTCCTGACACAATTTTCATTTTCATATGTAGGTGCAGCTAACACACACACATTCATGTTTACTGTATGTAGAGACGAGGAGAATTTTTTTTTATTTAATTGATTTTATATAATGTTATTTTTTTTTTAACTTTTTTTAACTTTTTTTTAACTTAATTGTTATTTCAAATAGAGTTAACAAGACCCCCTATGTAAAAGCACAATGTAAGTGACAGGTTATTTTTAGGGAGACATTAGGGGGTCTAGTAATGACCCCTAATGTTATCTCTGCACTTAATTGAAGCTTATGAAGTGCAGATCATGCTTGATTAGCTTCCACCATAGTCATAGCAGAGGAATGACAGTTTTGAAACTGGAAGTGACAAAAAATTTGCTTTGTTTACTGCAGAGAAAATGAATGAACAAATGTTCTGCTCTCCATGCTGATACCTGTATTTACTATCTTGTACACCCTGGAGGGCCATCAGAACCCAGGATACATAATGGGATGTCAGGTGTGGAAATGGCACCTTGCCAGGATTATAGAAATGATCAGGAGGATTTAGGGCTCATTCCAAGTATGTGCACCAAAGGTACAGAATGGACACCAGTGTACACAAGAAAAATGGCTTGTTTTTCTTTGTGAGCTAGTGTAAATGAACCTTTACAGCTGCCAAAGTCAATTCTCATAAAAAGCCAACAGCCTGCAGAAGACATTTAAACAAACTTCTGACTGCTGTAAGCCTTATGGTGATGGCTGCTAAAGTGTTAAGGCATCCCCAAGCATGATATTTAAAGGTTTAGTGCATGTTCAAAGTTTCACTCTTATGCCCTGTACACACAGTCCGATTTTCCGACAGAAAAAGTGCGATCGGATTGTGTTGTCGGAAATTCCGATCATGTGTGGGCTCCATCGGAATTTTTCCGTCAGAATTTCCGTCACACACAAAGTTTGAGAGCAGGCTATAAAATTTTCTGACAACAAAATCCGATTGGTTAAATTCCGATCGTGTGTACATAAATCCGACACACAAAGTGCCACGCATGCTCAGAATAAATTAAGAAACGAAAGCTATTGGCTACTGCCCCGTTTATAGTCCCAACGTACGTGTTTTACATCACAGCATTCAGAACGATCGGATTTTCCAACAACTTTGTGTGACCGTGTGTATGCAAGACAAGTTTGAGCCAACATCCGTCGGAAAAAATCCATGGATTTTGTTGTCGGAATGTCCGATCAATGTCCGATCGTGTGTACAGGGCATAACTGCATAAAAAGATCTTCTCCTGGAACAGTATTTTTTTAAACATTTTTTAACTATTGGTACAAGTCCCTCTTGGCATCATCTAACTTCCCATGCCTTTTCTGATAATATTTTGCCTATTAGCACTAAAAATGACCAAAACTAACAAGATTCGCCTTCTTTAGACTTTAAAGGGGTTCAATGCTATGCTTGGGATTCATGGACTTTCTTCTGAATTCCCCAACTGCCACGAACCAGACCTGGATAGATCTGTTCACACTAGCAACGTACTGACACTGCGTAGGGAAGACACAATTATAACAGGAAAGTAGACCAGAGAGATGATTTCCAGAAGTACTTTGCTGATACATCCGTGAGAAACTGATAACATATAATAAGCTTTGCAGAAGTGGGATTGGATGTGCATATTGGGTAAAAATGGGAACTTGAAAGATTTTTCTTTGTTCTAGCCCTTGTGCATGGCTCATTTTAGACAATGTTGCTATAATAAAATCTCTTGAAGAAGGCTTATGAGAACTGCATTTACCTGCTTTGGAAAATGCTAATTGTGCTGCAGAATAAGACCAGCTCTCTATAAAGCACCTAGTGTTCTATTATTCACAAAGAAACATAAAGCAAACAAATAGATCAGAAGCATCAAAGCACAGTAGGAGCAAACACACTTGGAAAGATTCATTCAATTCTGTATTTTTTTTTCATTTTACAGAACTCCACAAAAAGGATTTTTTTTTTCCTTATTTCCATGTATAATACTTTTCATGTGGAATGTGAGATTCTGATTCTACACGACCTGGACAAAAAATTCATTCATATCATCTTTTCAACTGAGTTCAGCAGAGAAATTGAAAGACGACTTTACCTGTGACTTTCAAATTGATGAAATGTAGGATTTATCTAATCCTGCACACTGGCTGTTCGGTTATAGCTACCCACAGCTTGAAAGGCTTTATTTTTTTTAAGGCTAGAAAGGTCATACATTGAAAATTTGTCAGCATCACTGGCTTAAATATACTTTCCTGTCACGGGTTATGAATACTGTTCATGTCAGGTTTTATTTTTGTATAAACTCTGTATTTGCAGAATACGGAACAGCTGTAAATATACTATAATATGCAAAAAATGAAAAGCGAGGTTTTTGTAAGACATTTTTAAATTTGGTAACTAAGGCCTAAATTAGTAAAGCCATAGTGATAAATGATTTCGGAGTTCACTTTCTATTCCAGGTTAGAAAATAAAAAGGATCTGATTGGCAGCTATGGATAAAACACTATAATTTCTTACATGCTTTACCGCTTGCTTACTGGGCACTTAAACCCCCTTCCTGCCCAGGCTAATTTTCAGCTTTCAGCGCTGTCACTCTTTGAATGAAAATTGCCGGTCATGCAACACTCTACCCAAATAAAATTTTTATCATTTTTTCCACAAATAGAGCTTTCTTTTGGTGGTATTTAATAATTTTTTCTCCCTCATTGATGTGCGCTGATGAGGCTTCTCTGATGGGCACTGATAAGCTGCACTGATGGGCACTAATAAGGCGGCACTGATGGACACTGATAGATGGAACTGATGGGCACTGATGAGGCAGCAGTGGTGGGCACTAATAGGTGGCACTGATAGGTGGCATTGATGGGTGACATTTATGGATGGCACTGATGGGCAGCACTGAAGGGCATTGATAGGTGGCACTGAAGGGCACTGATAGGTGGCACTGATAGGCAACACTAATATGTGGCACTGATGATGAAGCACTGATTGGCAGCATTTACGGGCATTGATAGGTGGCACTGGTGGGCACTGGTAGGTGGCACTGGTGGGCACTGATTGGCGGCACTAATATGTACTGGCAGGTGGCACTGGCAGACAGCACTGGTGGGCACAGAGGTGGCAGTGGCTCTCACTGTTGGGTACCGCTGTTCCTTTGAGAGAAGCTGGTGATCGGCAGATTACCGATCTTTCGCTTACATCACGTGATAAGCTGTCATTGGGGATCGGCCCCTTAATCCAATCTGTGATCAGCCGAGTCTCATTAACTCGTTGATCACAGAGCGCACCGTGGCAGCTCATGCACGGAAGGAGGTCTATTGATGCCCTCCTGGCAATTAAGGCCCACACTGTAGCTGTCATTCGGCTGTAGCGTGGGTGGGAAGTGGTTAAAAGTGTTGTAAACCCTTGCATTAAGTATGCATTAAGATGAAAAACCTTCTGAAGGGCAGCAGCCAACCAGAGCCCCCTTTTACTTACCTGAATCAGATTGTTCCAGGGTTCTCATTGGATATATTGATAGCAGCAGGAGCCATTTGCTGTCAATCAAATCCAGTGACATGGGAACCGGGAGGCAAAACCCTTGCACAGAGCAGGTAAGTATGACATGTTTGTTATTTAAAAAAAAAAAAAAGAGAAAGAAACCTTTACAACCCCTTTAAGCACATTTGTAACACATTTTAAACTTCCGGGTTAAGACACGTTTTCAAGAAATTGTGGAAGCAAGTGACTGTGGCAGGTGACAGTGGCCCTGTTCAGTGAGAGGACAGGTGTGTTTTATGACCCTCACCTTGCGAGTTGGTATCCATATTAAAACCTGCTGCACTTCAGGGTCAGCTTATGAACCTGGCCTGGAGCAGAGCAGAGCAGGGCTTTGCAGTAATCATAAAGCATTGGCTTCTTGTGATGTGAGCCTATCTAGCGAAGTGAATTCAGAATATAGAATGCAGTAATAATCAAGTGTCAGTTTTCCAAAGACACCAGAATCTGGTGAGAAGTAGATCATGTTCTACATTCCCATCTTGAAATGCTAAAAGACAAGAATCGGTAACTGGAATAATTAAAGGATAAGTTCACTTTTACAAAAAAGTAAAAAACAAATGCACATATTTTTGCTGGTAAAAAAATCTGCATTTATTATTTTTTTGTTAGGGACCTGTAAAGCATTGCACCCACAATCAGAAGATTGTGAATGTAATACCACGGTCCTGCAGACAGTCTGTGTATCTCTCAGCCCGTACCTATGATATGGGCAGGCAGTTACACTCTGACAGGAAGCCTAGTGAACTACCAAGAGCGATCAATGGCCCTCTGGTAGATCATTGAGAATTACAAGCCGACAGCCACAAAGGCTATCGGGACCTGTAGTTACAATTTACAGAATACAATTTGAATGAATGACACGGCCGGGTGGGTGGAGGATTAAGGTGACCAAAGGTACCAGACAAGGGTGTCTTCTGTTCTTAATCATTTTCATTCTCACTTTGAAACCCTTTCTAAGATGCATCCACCGGGATGTCAACATTATGGCATGCAGATGACTTATTCATTTTTGTTGTGACCCCTGAAACTACCATTCCCCATCTGATTGCTGAACTGAACACATACTGTACTCTGTCTAAATCAGTATCAACTACCATAAATTCAGGCTCCTCTGTGTTACACTTCCTCCCACCCACCTAACCGCCATCTTCTCAAGTTTCCCTTTCAAATGGCCATCTGATTCTACCACGTGTTCAAGGACGAGGTCACCTCCTCC
Organism: Aquarana catesbeiana; assembly: GCF_042186555.1. Taxonomy (NCBI): domain Eukaryota; kingdom Metazoa; phylum Chordata; class Amphibia; order Anura; family Ranidae; genus Aquarana; species Aquarana catesbeiana. The sequence continues at coordinate 324,924,296 of NC_133325.1, forward strand.
AGATAGCTCCAAGAGCTTTTATAGTTCCGCCATACAGCCCATTTATCCGCCCGAACCTCCCCCTCATCTTGCTCAACTCCCTCATTATCCAAACCCTCCATGTTATATATTTCATTTATACCAAAGAGCCAATCTCGAATGTTTGGGTTATCTGAATCCAGCCAATTCCTCACAATCTGCCTCTTGGCCACGTCCAGCAAGATGGGTACTATAGATTTTTGATATTGCTTGATGGGCTCTTCCGTGCCGTGAAACAAACAAACCCATGGATCTTCTACCAAGGTTTTGGCCATGATAACTTTAGTTAGTTTTATAATTTTTTCCCAGAAAGTTTTGATGACGACGCACTCCCACCAGATATGTGCCATCGTTCCCACCGCCCCACACCCCCTCCAACATTCCTCCGATTTTGCCGTGTCAAACTTGCTTATTTTGTCTGGGGTGGCATACCACCTTGCTAGGCATTTGGAATTTGTCTCTGTCCTCTTACTGTCTACTGCTGATTTATGTAGCATCTTCAAAATCTTTCCTAATGTGACATTACTACACCGCGACCCCAACTCCCTTTCCCATATCTTAATATATGGGGGCACCTTCAGCTCCTCCCTCTCGCTCAGAATCTTATAGATTTGAGAGACAAGGCCCCTCGATTGCTCCCTCTCACAGAGCTGCTCAAGGGGTCTGAACTCTTCCTCACTTCTGAGTGGTTTCGGCAATTTCCCGATAAAAAAAAGACAGCTGGAGGTACCTCCACGGATCAATAGAGAAATTATCAGACCTATGTTTTAAATCAGAATACATGCATATTTTCCCTTCTTTAATTACATCTTTTAATTGTGTACTGTCCCTTTTAATCCAATTCCCTCCCACCTCCCTCCTCCCCGGTTCAAAAAAAATATTCTCTTTCAAATATATCAAAGGTGAATTATAAGTCCACTTATTCTGGGTGTGGACCTGGTCCCAAAACTTTAAAGCATTATGTGTTAGTGTCGCCATCTCTGTGCTCAGTGTTCTAAACTTGGGAGGGTTCCAAATAATGTGACTTAAATCTCTACTACTCAGACTGTGTTCTATATTTACCCACCTCCTATCCAAAGCCCCCTTTGACCATTCTATTACTCGTGCAAGTACGACCGATTTGTAATATTTATTAAAGTCTGGGAGTGCGAGCCCCCTTTTTCTTTCCTCCTACTCAGGACTGATCGAGCAATTCGTGTTTTTTTGCCACCCCAGACAAACCTCGATATCAGGCCCCTTAATGCCCTAAAATACGACTGGGGGAGCAGGATAGGGAGCATCTGGAACTTGTACAGTATTTTAGGCATTATAACCATTTTCACTGCATTGATACGACCAATCCATGAAAGGGGATGCGAGACCAAGCCTCTTACTTTTCGTCTAATTTCATCCAACAGTGGGATGTAATTGTTTAAATACATTTCCTTCAGGTTATTTGATAACTTGATCCCCAAATAGCTGATCGCTTTTCTCCAGGGGAAGGGAAACGACCCTTCGAGGCTCTTTTCCTCTTGTATGCCCACATTCACATTGAGCACCTCGGACTTGCCAAGGTTGATTTTGAAATTTGACATCTCCCCAAATCTTTTAAGGACCCGCAGGATATTCGGGATCGTAATCTTGGGGTTTGTGATTAAAAACATCACATCATCGGCGAAAGCTGCTAGTTTGTGTTCCTCTGATCCTATCCTCACCCCCGCTGCAATATGGATTATTACAAATGGCAGATAGTAAGGGTTCCAAGGTAAGGACGAATAGGAGGGGGGGGACAATGGGCACCCCTGCCTAGTGCTATTATCCATTCGGAAGGGGTCGGAGGAAACTCCATTCACCTTTACAAAAGCCGAGGGACTGGTGTAAAGTATTTTAACCCAGGAGATAAATCTTGGGCCTATCCCCGTTTCTAGAGTTTTGATCATACACCCCCAATCTACCCTGTCAAGCGCTTTTTCTGCGTCCATTGACAGGAATAGAACTGGGGGCCCCCCTCGTTTGGTGGACTCCACCAGGAGTACTGATCGCACTCCACTGTCCCTACTCTGCCTTCCCGGCACAAAACCGACCTGATCTGTGTGTACCAGAGTGGTCATCCTGTCCCTTAGTCTACCTGCCAGGACTTTGGCATATAGCTTCACGTTGGCGTTCAATAATGAAATGGGTCTATAGCTAGAGCAAAGCTTCCTATTTTTGCCTTCTTTATAAATTAATTAATAAATTAATAGACGCTACCAGGGCCTCCCCCTCCATTGTGCAATTAGGACCCAGTTTATTCCAGTAGTGGCTTAATCTGGGAACCAGAGTATGTTTAAATTTTTCCATATATAACGAAGTGAATCCATCGGGGCCAGGACTTTTCCCCTTGGGGACACTCTTTAGAGCAGAAAGTATTTCCTCCTCCTCTATAGGTCTGTCAAGGAAATCTCTCTCCTCTTCAGACAACTCGGCTACCCCTGCCTCCTTTAGGAATTCTTCCACCTTACCCGCCTTTGAGCTTTCTCCTAATCCCTTTTATCTAATAGAGTATAGGGCTTCAAAGTACTTTCTCTTCCGCTATTCCTTTGCTTGTACCTACTACTTTGCCTTTTTTACTTTTTATTTTCTCGATGTAATTCCTGTCCCTTTTCTTTCTCAATATCCTCGCCAGAGGTTTACTGGATTTATTACCCCACATATATCTCTCTTTTGTTAATTTATTAAGGGCCCTTTTAGACTCTTGCTCCATACTGTCTCTTAACTCTTCCCTTTTTGCAACTAATTGACGGAAGCTGTCCTGGCTCAGGCCTTTTGATTTTTTGTGGTCCTGTTCTAATACAAAAATTTCCTCAATGAGCCTTTCCCTCTCCTCTCTTTTTTTTTTTTTTTAGCCCCGCCCCTAATCTTTCCTAATGTGACATTACTACACCGCGACCCCAACTCCCTTTCCCATATCTTAATATATGGGGGCACCTTCAGCTCCTCCCTCTCGCTCAGAATCTTATAGATTTGAGAGACAAGGCCCCTCGATTGCTCCCTCTCACAGAGCTGCTCAAGGGGTCTGAACTCTTCCTCACTTCTGAGTGGTTTCGGCAATTTCCCGATAAAAAAAAGACAGCTGGAGGTACCTCCACGGATCAATAGAGAAATTATCAGACCTATGTTTTAAATCAGAATACATGCATATTTTCCCTTCTTTAATTACATCTTTTAATTGTGTACTGTCCCTTTTAATCCAATTCCCTCCCACCTCCCTCCTCCCCGGTTCAAAAAAAATATTCTCTTTCAAATATATCAAAGGTGAATTATAAGTCCACTTATTCTGGGTGTGGACCTGGTCCCAAAACTTTAAAGCATTATGTGTTAGTGTCGCCATCTCTGTGCTCAGTGTTCTAAACTTGGGAGGGTTCCAAATAATGTGACTTAAATCTCTACTACTCAGACTGTGTTCTATATTTACCCACCTCCTATCCAAAGCCCCCTTTGACCATTCTATTACTCGTGCAAGTACGACCGATTTGTAATATTTATTAAAGTCTGGGAGTGCGAGCCCCCTTTTTCTTTCCTCCTACTCAGGACTGATCGAGCAATTCGTGTTTTTTTGCCACCCCAGACAAACCTCGATATCAGGCCCCTTAATGCCCTAAAATACGACTGGGGGAGCAGGATAGGGAGCATCTGGAACTTGTACAGTATTTTAGGCATTATAACCATTTTCACTGCATTGATACGACCAATCCATGAAAGGGGATGCGAGACCAAGCCTCTTACTTTTCGTCTAATTTCATCCAACAGTGGGATGTAATTGTTTAAATACATTTCCTTCAGGTTATTTGATAACTTGATCCCCAAATAGCTGATCGCTTTTCTCCAGGGGAAGGGAAACGACCCTTCGAGGCTCTTTTCCTCTTGTATGCCCACATTCACATTGAGCACCTCGGACTTGCCAAGGTTGATTTTGAAATTTGACATCTCCCCAAATCTTTTAAGGACCCGCAGGATATTCGGGATCGTAATCTTGGGGTTTGTGATTAAAAACATCACATCATCGGCGAAAGCTGCTAGTTTGTGTTCCTCTGATCCTATCCTCACCCCCGCTGCAATATGGATTATTACAAATGGCAGATAGTAAGGGTTCCAAGGTAAGGACGAATAGGAGGGGGGGGACAATGGGCACCCCTGCCTAGTGCTATTATCCATTCGGAAGGGGTCGGAGGAAACTCCATTCACCTTTACAAAAGCCGAGGGACTGGTGTAAAGTATTTTAACCCAGGAGATAAATCTTGGGCCTATCCCCGTTTCTAGAGTTTTGATCATACACCCCCAATCTACCCTGTCAAGCGCTTTTTCTGCGTCCATTGACAGGAATAGAACTGGGGGCCCCCCTCGTTTGGTGGACTCCACCAGGAGTACTGATCGCACTCCACTGTCCCTACTCTGCCTTCCCGGCACAAAACCGACCTGATCTGTGTGTACCAGAGTGGTCATCCTGTCCCTTAGTCTACCTGCCAGGACTTTGGCATATAGCTTCACGTTGGCGTTCAATAATGAAATGGGTCTATAGCTAGAGCAAAGCTTCCTATTTTTGCCTTCTTTATAAATTAATTAATAAATTAATAGACGCTACCAGGGCCTCCCCCTCCATTGTGCAATTAGGACCCAGTTTATTCCAGTAGTGGCTTAATCTGGGAACCAGAGTATGTTTAAATTTTTCCATATATAACGAAGTGAATCCATCGGGGCCAGGACTTTTCCCCTTGGGGACACTCTTTAGAGCAGAAAGTATTTCCTCCTCCTCTATAGGTCTGTCAAGGAAATCTCTCTCCTCTTCAGACAACTCGGCTACCCCTGCCTCCTTTAGGAATTCTTCCACCTTACCCGCCTTTGAGCTTTCTCCTAATCCCTTTTATCTAATAGAGTATAGGGCTTCAAAGTACTTTCTCTTCCGCTATTCCTTTGCTTGTACCTACTACTTTGCCTTTTTTACTTTTTATTTTCTCGATGTAATTCCTGTCCCTTTTCTTTCTCAATATCCTCGCCAGAGGTTTACTGGATTTATTACCCCACATATATCTCTCTTTTGTTAATTTATTAAGGGCCCTTTTAGACTCTTGCTCCATACTGTCTCTTAACTCTTCCCTTTTTGCAACTAATTGACGGAAGCTGTCCTGGCTCAGGCCTTTTGATTTTTTGTGGTCCTGTTCTAATACAAAAATTTCCTCAATGAGCCTTTCCCTCTCCTCTCTTTTTTTTTTTTTTTTAGCCCCGCCCCTATGGATATCAGTACCCCTCTTATATACGCTTTGTGCGCCTCCCACAACACTGATGGGGCGATTCCTCCTGTATCATTGACTCTGAAGAAAAATTCAGTTTCCTCCTGAATCTTTTCTAAAATTTTTTGATCCCTGAGTAGGTTTTCGTTCAACTTCCACAAATAGGACTGTCTTTGGGGTTCCGAAATCCTGATCCTCAGTGTAACTGGCGCATGGTCTGATAAGGAGGAAACCTCAATTCTAGACTCCTCGACAAGATCCAGTAAGCTATGATCCATCAGTATATAGTCCAGTCTCGAGTACGCCCCGTGCACAGGGGAGAAGAAGGTATAATCTATTGTTTTTACATGTTGCATCCTCCACACATCTATTAGATGGTATTGGTGCAGCCGTCGCTTAATCATGCTTAATTGAGCCTTACTTGTCCCCTGTGCCCGGGACGTACTATCCTGGGCAGGGTCCAGACAGAAGTTGAAGTCCCCTGCCAACACCACCTCTCCTTCCCTGAATTCCGCCAATTTGGAGAGCACCCCTTTTAGAAACCCGATCGGGTTTTTATTGGGACAGTAGACATTCACTAAAGTGAGCTTTTTCCTCCCCAGGATACCCTTAAGGAATAAGAATCGGCCCTCTGGATCCGTCAGCCTTTCCATCACTGAGAATTTAACGGATTTAGAAAACCCGATTGCCACTCCCTTAGATCTCCTAATTGGTGTATCGCTGTAATACCAGAGGGGCAACCGTGGAGAATATAATTTTAGGTTTGATTCCAGGGTCAAGTGTGTCTCCTGGAGGAATGCTACATCCGCTCTGTAGTGTTGGAGTTTGAGAATTTCATGTCTTTTTACTGGGGAATTCAGTCCCTTAACGTTATAAAAGACACAAAATTTAACTCAAGCATAAATGTATATTAACCTTCTCCCCCTTTCTCTGACATCCTCTGAGTACTCCCTCTCTGCAGATAGGGGCCCCCCTCCCTCCTCCCTCCCCTCCCCAACCCTCCACCCTCCCCCCTGCCAGCCCTATGCCCACACATATGAATCCAACTAGATCTCATATCACGAGCCTCTTTCCCAGGGGTGACACTCCGCCGATGGCCACCGGTGCCCCCACCTGTCACCCAAGATGACAAGTTAGGGGGCTAGTGGAACCAAGGCGCACAGGCCAGCCAGACCAAACCTCTCCTCAGAAACCCTCCCAAAGCAGAACCATTTTATATTTCTTATATCGCTTATTCCCTTTACCCCCTCCCCCCCTCAACCCAATCCCCTGAAACCTTTATTATAAGTCTCAGTCTTCAATCTCCACTCTCCCCCCCTAACCGGAGGCCGACGGGGGGAGACTAGGAGGAGGAAAAAAAAAAAAAAGGGGGGAAGTCCTCTTTCCTTCTCTTCTTTTCCGATCATCTTGTATTTGTCATCTTTATCTTTTCATCTTTCTATTTCACTGGTGTAGGGACTTCTGATGTAGGGATCCCTAGGTTTTCACAAAAGGCATCTCCTCCGGAAACCTCATCTTGTGCGTTCTGCCTTCTTTTGTTACCAGCTGGGATGTTGGAAACCCCCAACTATATTTTAGATTGGCCTTCCTCAGTTGGTCTAACAGGGGTTTTAGTTGCCTTCTTCGTGACAAGGTTCCCACTGATAAGTCGGCAAAAATGTTTAAATCTTTGTTATCAAAACTTAATGGGGGAGCCCCTCTAAGGTTGGTCCATATCTTCTCCTTGTCTTCATACGCATTGAATTTGACTATTACATCTCTCGGGATATCTTGTCTTATATTTGGAGGTTTTCTAATCCTGTGCACCCTTTCAATCCTCAGCACCTCATCTTCCCTTCTTCCCAGGATTGGATTAAAGATTTTCTGCACCTTGTTCCTTAAATCCTCATTCTGTTGTTCAGGGAGGGCTCTTATCTGCAGATTTTGGCGACGGCTTTGATTTTCTTGTTCTTCCAATTTGTAAGCCAGCATGCGATTATCATTTTGAATTTTCTTCATTTGCACTTTTAGATCCTGTAACTCTTTCGCCTGGGAATCTGAAGCTTCTTCTATTTCTTCCACTCTGCATAGCAGATGACTCATATCCGACCGTACATTTAGTATTTCTGATTTGATAACATTTTCCAATTTGGTGAACATTTCTGTCATTTCTATTTTATTTATGAAAAGAAAATTAGTGGTGTTCTTCTGATCCTATTAGTACAGTACCACAGGCAGCTGTAGTATTTACAAGTTAGTGTAGTGCGTCCTCTGCACAGTGTGCACCAAAAGCTACCTGAAGAAAATTAGTGGTGTTCTTCTGATCCTATTAGTACAGTACCGCAGGCATCTGTAGTATTTACAAGTTAGTGTAGTGCGTCCTCTGCACAGTGTGCACCTAAATCTACCTGAAGAAAATGAGTGGTGTTCTTCTGATCCTATTAGTACAGTACTGCAGGAAACTGCAGTATTTACAAGTTAGTGTAGTGCATCCCCTGCACAGTGTGCACCTAAAGCTACCTGAAGAAAATTAGTGGTGTTCTTCTGATCCTATTAATACCACAGGCAGGCAGCTACAGTATTTACAGTTAGTGTACTGTGTCCTCTGCACAGTGTGCACCTAAAGCTACCTGAATAAAATCAGTGGTGTTCTTCTGATCCTATATTAATACCACAGGCAGGCAGTTACAGTATTTACAGTTAGTGTACTGCGTCCTCTGCACAATGTGCACCTAAAGCTACCTGAAGACAATTGCTGGTGTTCTCATACTAATACTACAGGCAGGTAGTTGAACCTGATAGCTGCAGTATCAATATATATAAATATATATATATATCCCAGCTTTGTGCAGCTACATGTCACTGCAGGCCATTAGTATGTCTGGGAGGCCAACAAGGAGAGGCAGACAGTCACAAGACAATAAAAGAGGGCAAGCAGGCTCTGTGTCTAGAGGCAATAGTGCTGGTCATGGAGACGGTGCATCCGTATCAGCACGTGGCTGTGGGACACGCTTGTCCTTTTTTTCGGGCAGTTGGCCGCGTTGAGCCGCAACATGCGGAAGACTTAGTAGAGTGGATGACCAAGCTGTCCTAATCCTCCTCATCCTCTCTCACCCAGGCTCAGGGTACATTGTCTGGCAAAGCAGCTGCCAACGCGGCCTCTTCCCTCGGCTCAATGGCATCAGTCACTCCTTCCCTAGCCCCACCATATCCTCCTGAGGAGTCCCACAAACTGTTTGACCACAGTGTTGGGTACATGCTCCAGGAGGATGCCCAGTGTTTTGAAGGCTCCGATGATGGTACCCAGCTAGAGGAAGGCAGTAATGTGAGCCCAGAGAGAGGGGGTGCCCAAGAAGGACAGCAATCTGGCAGTCATGTTCCCCCAGCTGCAGCATACTGCCAGCTTTGCTCCAGTGATGAGGGAGGGGATGATGAGGTCACTGACTCCACGTGGGTGCCTGATAGGAGAGAGGAGGAGGAGGCACATCACCAACGAGGCAGGATGCCCTCCAGGGGCCAGCTTAAGGGCAGCACACTGGCTGCATCATACCGCAGAGCTCCGCATGTGCAGGGCGCTGCTGTCTCTGAATGTTATTCCAAAAGTTCTTTGGTGTGGGCCTTTTTTGAGATGAGTGCATCAGATTCCACTGCTGCTATTTGCAACATATGTCTCAAGCGTATCTCGCGTGGCCAAAACATCTCCCGCTTGGGCACCACATGCTTGCCCAGACATATGTTGACCTGCCATGCAGTTCGTTGGCAAGCGTACCTAAAAGACCCACACCAAAGAACAAAGAGGTGCTCTCCTTGCTCCTCATCAGCTGGGATCTCCAACCCCACTATACCTTCAGTCCTCTGTGAGACCTGCACTGAGAGGAATGAAGGTGTAGAATCAGGTGTGTCACAGCCAAGTACTTGGGGGGCAATCTGCTATCGGTACACCAACGCCAGGCAAATTTCCCTGCCCCAGCTGCTGCACCGCCGAAAGAAGTTCGCTCCCAGCCATCCACATGCCCAGTGGTTGAATGCTAGCTTGGCTAAATTGCTAGCACTTCAACTGCTGCCTTTTCAGTTGGTAGACTCTGCCCCCTTCCGTGAGTTTGTGGAATGTGCGGTTCCTCAGTGGTAGGTTCCCAAACACCACTTTTTCTCACGGAAGGTGATTCCGGCTCTCTACAGGCATGTGGAAGGCAATGTCTTGGCCTCGCTGGACAGGGCGGTCAGTGGTAAGGTCCATATTACCGCTGACTCATGGTCCAGCAGGCATGGACAGGGACGTTACTTATCTTTCACCGCACACTGGGTGACTCTTCTGGCAGCTGGGAAGGATGCAGGACAGGGTGCAGTAGTGTTGGAGGTTGTTCAGCCACCACGCCTCCAAAATACTACTAGTGGTGATTCTGCCACATCTCTCTCCTCCACCCCCTCCTCTTCTTCTTCTTCCTCCATGGCCACTTCCTGTGCTGATTTGTCTTTGGAAGCAGCGGTTCTCTGTAAGTGTTCAAGGGACTACACAAGCACGCAGGCCAAAAGATGCCATGCGGTGCTTGAGCTGGTGTTCTTCGGGGACAGGAGCCACACTGGGGCAGATATTCTGTCAGCTCTGCAGGGGTAGGTTCAGAGGTGGTTGACGCCATGCCAGCTTAAGGCAGGTATAGCGGTTTGCGACAATAGCACCAACCTCCTCTCCGCCCTCCGACAGGGACAACTGACCCATGTGCCCTGTTTGGCTCACATCCTTAACTTGGTGGTGCAATGGTTCTTGGGCAGGTACCCAGGCTTACAGGATGTCCTGAGGCAGGCCAGGAAAGTCTGTGTACATGAAGGATCCTCGTATTCGTGGTATCAAGGACAGGGATCAATACTGGCTGGCAACCCTCCTTGATCCATGTTACAAGGGTAAGGTTGCGGACCTTATCTTGCCTTCACAGAGGGAGCAGAGGATGAAACATCTTCGGGAGGCCTTGCAGAAAGGCCTGTGCAACGCGTTCCCAGAGACTGGGAGGTTACAAACAATTGTTCCTGGACAACGCGTTGCTGAGGCTTCGGTCAGTCAAAGAACGTAAGGAAAAACGTCTATGTCAAACAACCGTAGTTGCAAATTATGTTAATCTTCACAGATAAAGAAAATAAACAAAATAAAGTCTCTGATGTTTCTTCAGATATTTTAAAAGTTTGAAGAGGACTGGTGTTAGTCCAAAGGTATGTATGGTTCCTTATTCACCACGTGGATAATACATGCAAACGAGTGATGGACCCTCCACATAAAGGAAAAATGAAGGCTTACCAGAAGGATTGAACTCATAAGAACATACGTTCAATGAGTCAATCAAGAAGAAGTCTTTTGAGACGAAACGCGTCGGAAGAGGAAACGCGTCGGTAGACTCCACTGCCTGCCATAATTTTAAATTGAAGCGCTTTTCTTACTACTGAAATGTAAGTTGTTTACTTATTTTAATAAATCTGTTTTCCCAAACGGTATTATGCTATGTGGCTCCCCTTCTTTATTCATATATGGATTATCCATCTGAGATGACCCGTGGGAAGGTTTGCCATTTACCTTGAGTTCCGTCAGAAGTGTGGACATATACTGAAGCTTTACCACCATCCAGTCGCAAGGTTCTTCTCTTTGATTACCCGTTGGGGTCACAAGCTTGATTGACTCATTGAACGTATGTTCTTATGAGTTCAATCCTTCTGGTAAGCCTTCATTTTTCCTTATGTGGAGGGTCCATCACTCGTTTGCATGTATTATCCACGTGGTGAATAAGGAACCATACATACCTTTGGACTAACACCAGTCCTCTTCAAACTTTTAAAATATCTGAAGAAACATCAGAGACTTTATTTTGTTTATTTTCTTTATCTGTGAAGATTAACATAATTTGCAACTACGGTTGTTTGACATAGACGTTTTTCCTTTATTTTTTATTATTTTACAAGCTTTTTAATCCACAGCGCTACACTTGTATATGCATTTGTAATTTGACAAAATCCTTATTTGTTGTGTGAGCTGCTTCCTTTGTTGGGTAAGCGCAGGGTTACACTTTTATCTTTTCGGTCAGTCAAAGAAGAAGCGGTGGAGAAGGTGGCCGTCTGACCGATGCGTTCAGACAAGTTTTTAGTCCGCAGCCCCAAGGTAGGATCAGTTCCAGCAACCATCTCCAGCATCTGTTTTACATGGTGCAGGAATACCTAGGTGCAAGATCTGACTTGGACACCTTTCCCACCGAAAATCCTCTGGGTTACTGGGTCTTAAGGATGGATCACTGGCCAGAGCTTGCACATTATGCAATGGATTTACTGGCCTGTCCTGCATCCAGCATTCTTTCGGAACGCACATTCAGTGCTGCTGGAGGTTTTGTAACCGATCATAGGGTGCACCTGTCCACCGACTCGGTCAATCAACTGACCTTCATAAAAATGAATCAGTCTTGGATCACCACCAGCTACCAAGCACCTGATGCTGATGTAACCGAATAATTTTTTTTGAAATGTCAGATCCCTTCAAGACTGCCTATGCTGATGCTGAGTGACTATCCTGTTATGCTGAGTGACTATCCTCTTCCTCCTCAATGATCATGCTGATAGCTTGTAAGAATATTTTTGGTTCTGGGCCCTGCCACCAGTGGCTAAGGCCCAATTTTTCAGCCCCTGTTTAACAGGGGCGTGTAATTACAATTTTTGATGCAATATTTTGCAAGGAGGGTTTGTTGCTGCACTCAACTAGATTATTTGTGAGGGGTTGCAGTGTTGTGGCACCAGCACCATATTTTCTGATGCACATTTAAGACTCCAGTGACTGTCATTTATTCCATTGGACCATACATTCTGGAACACATTAGGACCTCTCAGAAGTCCCTTATACTTACATATGGACATTATTCCTTATTGAATATATGTTATGATAATTCATTACATTTCTATAAATGTTCTTATTTTTTCACATGTCAATTTGATCCTTTTGACTTTAGTCATTTGTTAGCACTGCACATTCTCCGTTTTCTTTCTTGTTCACTTTTACACTGCTGTCCTGGCTGCTTGTTTTTGTTTTCTGTTTAGACAGAGCGGTATGTTTGCTTTTACAGTTCCAATCATGATGTCACCTTTGCGTCTGAGATCTCTCTGCCAGGAATGTGGGAATTTCCTTTGGTTTAAATCATATTACAATCGGTGTAAACTAGTAAGTCCTTTTACCATTACCAACTATTCTTTTTGTCCTTATTCCCCAAGTCCCTATTCTATGTATGTCCATCACACTGTATTTTGATACCATTGATATACTTTGATTGGTATGTTTTTATTCATACACTTTTCAGACTATGTAATACAACTGCACAGGAAATCCCTGAAGAAGGAATTACATCCACAATATTCTGAAACATGTTGGATCTCTCCATATGTATGCATGTGTTCCTTACTATTAGATTTCTCATGATCATGATATAGTGCAGTATTGTATGCTATACTCTTTGCTTTTAAACTTCCAATTTATGTGCAATTTTGAATAAAGTATATATATTTTTACATATTCTCATCTTTTTCACCATTGAATATTTTTCTACTCCCTCTTCCCCTCTCACCTGTAAAATCCCTGGGGCATTTCCTTCAAATAATTTTTCCTATGGTTTTGGGATGAGGTGAGGGGTGGCTCATACCCCGTATGAGACCCATTGTCTTTCAGACTGGTTTGGTAGTCCAATTACACTGAATATATTTCAACCAGGGTAGTAGATACCCAGAGAGTTTTTCCTCTCCCCTTGTTCTTGGCCCCTCCTCTTTGTACTACCAATCACATTTTTTCTATTGTGGTCATATCTTTAGCCATCATTATGGCAGAATTTATAGGGCAAGCTTGGATCGCATTCGCGAACAATCTTCAGAAAGAATATGGACAAAATGAATCAAAAGAATCAGAATTATTTTTGTTTTCTAATCTAACCAAGTGGCTAGAAAAGAAATCCTCACTTTATTGGCATACCAAAACTTTCGAGGAATATATCAGAGAAGATCTGAACCCTTTAGGTCTTAGGGTTCAGATTTTTCCATCCTTTGATAATATTGACTCCTCCTTTAAAATAGCTTGGGAAAACATCTTAAAATCATGCTCTAGCCAGATGATGAGTTTGCTAACTGAAGAATACAAGAAATGATTAGTAGACATCAATAGAAACATTGATGGTCTGTATTCCCAGATCAATGCATTTAATACCCATCTCTCTTTCTCTGAATTTAATGAAAAACTGAAAACACATATTGAATGTTATAACAAGAATAACCTCGCCAAAAAAGAAATTAAATGTTTACGTGATAAACAGGCCGTGCCTAGAAATGGCACCAGCAAACCAAAAATAGAACACACCAACGTCAGCAGGCACAATACGATTATCAATCAGACTCCTCTGATACTTCCTCTATGGCCTCTAATATATCACAGCCTTCTTTTAAAGATATCAAATGTACAAGAAAACCAAAAAGACATAGGGAAGGAGGGAGCTTTGAAGGGAGACCTAAACGTAGTCAGGGCAATCGTACACGAAAAACACCAACTAAAATACTTATCTCAATCCCACAGCCATCTGGAAACCCAACGGTTCCAACTCATGTAAGTACAAATACTAAAGATAACGCATCCCTGACCAATGCAAGGATCCCGAGTCTATTCCAGCCAAAAAACCCGGGCACCTCTCCAGCTCCCCCAATGTAGGAACCACTGGAGCTCAATCTATTCCCCAATACAACATCATCAATCTCTCACCCTATCCCCTCACAGCAGACGAAACATCCGTTCTTGCTAGGGGACTTACTTTTTGCCCCAATCACAAAATTAATAAATTTGAAACAATAAAAGATTTACACCTTTTTACACGCAAGCTTCAGTTACAAAGTATGTTCGATAAGGCTGATGTTGATTCAAGCACTTTCCGATCCCTTAAGGAACGGCAGGCGTTGAATGACCTAAACACACTTCTAGAGGAGAGTGATACCCATGACCTCATAGATATGATAGATCTGGAATCCCTCCTAAATCCATCTATCAGCTCTAACACTAGGGATCAGACATCTTCCAAATTGAAGAAAAAATCTGATCTTTACCCCTCCCCAAGTGCCAATCAAGGCATATCCACGTTTCTAAAATGATCAACTCAGGAGATTAAAGACATGAATGCAAATACAAGCTTTTCTGATTATCTAACAACTAAAGAAAAACAGGCCCTCAATGCACTATCAAATAAATCCAATTTGGTTAGTAAACTCTCAGATAAGGGCGGGAATATTGTATTAATGAGTAATGACAAGTATATATCAATGTGTATGCAGATACTTAACAACACTGATTGGCACAGACCTATTAAATTTGAAACAAATCACTCTAGTCAATGAGGAATTTTATACGTTCGTAGATAAAGCACTCAATAACAACATAATCTCTAACCAACTATGGAAATTTATCAGTACCTCATTCCCAGTTATCCCAAGGTTTTACTCCCTCCCCAAAATTCACAAAAACAATACAGACCCTCCGGGCAGACCCATCGTTTCATTGGTAGACGAACATCTAAGTCCCCTCATGTCTGCCCTACCGTCATACGTAAAATTTTTACTTTTTTATTTTTTGCTAATATTTTTTAGATTGTCTAGGTGTTTCAAACTAGCCCTGCTGGAGGTAAATGTCTTTTTTGCATGTGTGCGCTGTAATATTTTGCTCTGCTGTATGGTCTTATGGCTGCACCATCTTTAATGCATCTTTTAGGGTGTGCCCTCCAAATATCTTGTTTGTTTATTGTATGGATTCTGACCAAATCCCTTTGGGTGCGGAGCACCCCACTCTTTCATTAAGTGCCTCTCATTAGTGTCCACTTGTGTCATGGGTGGAGACCTCAAAGTTCTCCCATATAGAAGAGTGTTTGCTCTCATGGTTCAGAGAAGCAGGATCTCCCAATCCATGGATAGTGTAGGACCCACTAATCATGGGGTACTTTGTCGCAGTAAGTGGGCTTAGCACCATATAGCAATATGGTGTGACCAAATCCCCATATTTTTTGCTAATATTTTTTAGATTGTCTAGGTGTTTTAAACTAGCCCTGCTGGAGGTAAATGCCTTTTTTGCATGTGTGTGCTGTAATATTTTGCTCTGCTGTATGGTCTTATGCCTGCACCAGCTTTAACCCCTTCCCGCCGAGCGTACACATATATGCGGCCCCAAATACCTGGGCTTTTTTCCGTGGGGCCGCATATATGTGTACATGTATTCTGGCCGGGATCGCGCCGGATCGCGTGCACATAGCGAGGAGAGGGGAATGTCAGTTTCAGCCTTGGGTCTCGGACTAATGATTGACAGGTGGGAGAACCCACCCCCAGTCACGTGATCACTGTGACAGCCAATCACAGCGAGCACATGAATGGGAAGCCTGTCAAACAGCTTCCGAGTATCTCTTTCTCCTCAGATCGTCTGTGAGGAAACTGATACAGTGTTACCTCCACTGAGATCTTTCTCTGAGTAAAAAAAAAAAAAAAAAAAAAAGTAAAATACCTTATCAACCCACAATAGGTCTCAGATTAGGCTCTGATCACCCCTGTTAGCATTAGTTAGGTTAGGTGCAGTGACAGCTTCAGTTCAGTAACAGTGACAGTTTCAGTTTTAGAATATTTTGTATTGTCAGTAGTGTCAGTGTCAGTAGTCTGAGTGTTAGCTGTTCATCTCAGCGTTAGCGTCTGTCACAGTTCATCTCAGCGTTAGCGTCTGTCACAGTTCATCTCAGCGTTAGCGTCTGTCACAGTTCATCTCAGCGTTAGCGTCTGTCACAGTTCATCTCAGCGTTAGCGTCTGTCACAGTTCATCTCAGCGTTAGCGTCTGTCACAGTTCATCTCAGCGTTAGTGTCTGTCACAGTTCATCTCAGCGTTAGCGTCTGTCACAGTTCATCTCAGCGTTAGCGTCTGTCACAGTTCATCTCAGCGTTAGCGCTTGTCACAGTTCATCTCAGCGTTAGCGCTTGTCACAGTTCATCTCAGCGTTAGCGCTTGTCACAGTTCATCTCAGCGTTAGCGCTTGTCACAGTTCATCTCAGCGTTAGCGCTTGTCACAGTTCATCTCAGCGTTAGCGCTTGTCACAGTTCATCTCAGCGTTAGCGTCTGTCACAGTTCATCTCAGCGTTAGCGTTTCTGTCACCGGTGTTTTATTTAAAAAATTTAAAAAAATTATATATATATAAGTTTTACATTTATTACTGTTTTAGTGTGTGGGATGTAGTTTGTGCCCATAATGCCCGCATTTGTGTATGCGCAAGTGTGAGTTAGTGCCTCGACCAGTATCAGTGCTCCTGTCAGTGTCGTTGATAGGGTCAGTGTTTTAGGGAAAAAAAGTTTTAGATTTCGTATTTTACAATATATAACAAAAAGGTTTACTTTTGCATAGTTGTAGAGTGCCTTAAAAAAAATGGCAAGTAGGCGGTATACTGTTGAGGAGGCATATGCCCTCCTGTGCTCGGACAGTGAAGCTGAGTTGGGCTCAGAAGATGAGAATTTCATTTGTGACAGTGAAAGTGTCACTTCAGGCAGCTCTTCTGACTATGAAAGGCCTGTTACTAGCAGGCAGCAAGAGGACGTACAGGGTAGCACCCCATCAGTTGCACAGCAGTACACCTCTCAGTGGATACCAGCGAGCTCTTTTACCCCTCAAATACCAACATTTACAGCCTCACCAGGCATAAATATCAATGTTGAAAATTTTGGCCCTGTGGATTTCTTCAAGATATTTGTGGATGACGAGCTCCTACAGCACATGGTTGATCAAACTAACCTTAATGCCACCCAGTTTATAGCACAACACCCGACATCTTCTCACAGGAGGAGATGGGTGCCAACACACCTTACAGAATTCAGAATTGTACTGGGTGTGTTACTCAACATGGGCCTAGTCCGAAAGCCTACAATTCGGCAGTATTGGACCTCTAGTCCCATCCATGCCACGCCAGCTTTTCCTGGAGTTATTTCAAGAGACCGCTTTGAAGCATTACTGCGCTTTTTGCATTTTAACGATAATTTGCAGTGTCCCCCAAGCAGTGACGCTAGATATGACCGCCTGTTCAAACTGTGGCCCCTAATTTCTTTTCTGTCTAATAAATTTTCAGCGGTTTATACCCCGGACAAAAATATCTCTATTGATGAATCCCTGATGAATTTTAAAGGCCGGCTGCATTTTAAGGAGTTCATACCATCCAAACGTGCCCGGTGTGGCATAAAATTTTACAAACTATGCGAAAGCACAACAGGATATACATTTGGATTTCTGATCTATGAAGGACGGGACAGACTACTCAACCCCCAGGGCTGCCCAGATGATCTTGGAGTCAGTGGGAAACTTGTCTGGCACCTGATCCAACCTCTGCTCCACCAAGGCTACCATCTTTACGTCGATAACTACTACAGCAGTGTGCCACTTTTTAGATCTCTGCATGCTGCTGGCACAGGAGCATGTGGGGCCATCCGGAAAAACCGCAAAGATTTTCCACAGCAGCTGGTGAGACAACATTTGCAGAGAGGCACATCACTCAGCTACCAACAGGGGGAAATGATGGCTGTCAAATTCTCAGACAGAAAAGACGTCTATATGCTGACAACAATCCACCCAGAGGGCACAGTGACTGTAACAGAACGGGGGTCAGCTACACAGAAAGAAAAGCCACTGTGCGTTATTGCATACAACAAATACATGGGTGGAGTTGACCTCTCTGACCAGATCTTGCAGCCCTACCTGGTGCTGAGGAAATCTAAAACCTGGTACAAAAAAGTTGCAATATACCTTATCCAGGTGGCTATCCACAATTCATTTGTCCTTTATAAAAAATCTGGTGGTACTGACACCTTCCTGCAGTACCAGGAAAAAATTATAGAACACCTGATGTTTCAAGCAGACCCCAGACAACCTGCAGAATCAGAGGATGTAAGGAGACTAACAGAAAGACACTTTGTGTCCTATCCCAATCACAGCAAACAACAAATTCCCCAGGAAGAAGTGTCGCGTGTGTGGCAAAAAGGGCAAAAGATGCGATACTCGTTACCACTGTCCCACGTGCCCTTCCAATCCAGGCTTGTGCATCCACCCTTGTTTTGAAATTTACCACACCATCCCACATTATTAGAAACCAGAAATATCGTGAGGGAGGAGGTTAACGTTTGCCGTATTTCTTCCCTTTCATAAAATAATGTCAGTCATTTAGGCAGCATTTTGCGCAGGGTTTTGGGTTAGACTTCAAAGGAGAAATTCACCTTCACAAAAAAAATGTACATTTTTTGCAGGAAAAAAGAAAATGCATTTTTTTGTCTTTGTTAGGAGCCTGTAAAGCATTGCACCCGTGGTCAGCAGATCGTGGGAGTAATTACATGTTCCTGCGGACTGCCTGTATAGCTGACTGCCCGAACCTCCGATATGGGCAGACTGTTACACAATGACAGGAAGCATCAATGAACTACCTAGAGATCTCAACATCGCCCTGGTAGTTCATTGAGAACTACAAGCCGACAGCCGCAAAGGTTGTCGGCTTGTAGTTTTCACATTCGATCACATTAGATTGTGACAGTGAGCAGGGGATTTTCTCCCCCTGCTCACTGTCACAAAAACGGGGGATCGGGAGGGTATGGGGGCAGATGTAACATGTTACATGTTACACCCATATTGAGGGTGTAACATGTAACATGTTACAAAAGGTGAACTTATCCTTTTAAAAAGTAACATCACACTGCAGAGTGTCTGTAATGTATACATTGATAATTAGACTTGGATGAATTGCCCTCTCTGAATGTAACATATTTTTGGATCCTGCTATGAGTAAAAACAACATATATTGCACACTTGTTGTGCCCCTGGCTACGCCAATCTGTACCTGGGGGAATGGGAAAGAACTTTAAATGAGGATGAGAATCTCTTTGTACCTGCGCCACATCACGTTGTGGCGCAGGTACATCGATGACATCTTCATCCTATGGGAGGGACCTGGACCTATCGAACTACTTCATATCTTCTTAGCTACCTTGAACAACAATGCATTCAATTTAAAATTTACGATGATCTATGACCATACATCTTTAACATTCTTAGATGTTGAGATATTTAAAGATTTTAATAATTTCTTAGCCTGCAAACTCCATCGTAAACCTACATCTGGTAATACCATTTTACACTCTGATAGTTCTCACCCGAGATCACTCATCAATTCCATCCCTTTCAATCAATTCCTTAGGATCAAAACATAACTGCTCTAACAACAATGACTTCCTTCGAGAAGCCAGAGCCCTCAAAAGTCGCCTTCTAGATAGAGGGTATAGCCACAAATGCTTGAAAAGAGCCTTCAACAAAGCCAATGGTCGTGATAGACAAGCTCTGTTACGATCATCTAGTAGACCCACTTCTGCCCCAAATCCCTATACTAGGATAATCACGACTTTTTCAAACGAACATACAGAATTAAGACAAATCCTTACTAAATATTGGCATCTTCTAACTAATGATCCAGTAGTGGGCCCCTTTGTGTCGCCCGACCCGCTGGTCACCTTCCGGCGGACCACGTTGGTGGGTGACCGACTGGTCAGGAGTGAATTTAGGGGCCTCACTCATGGAGACCCCTGTAATACCCTGGGTACTTTCCCTTGTGGCTCATGTGGCTATTGTCGGTATATGAATACAACTAAGAACCCACATCTTCCCAATGGATGGGTATTTTCCCCTAAACACTATGCCAACTGTCAGACCACATTCATTGTGTATTTGATACAATGTGAGTGTGGCTGTTATTATGTGGGTAAAACCATCCAAAAATTATGCAAACGTCTGTACCGCCATATATTAGCAATGAAAACTAAAAATCCAGATTTTCCCTGGAGACGACATATGGCCACAGTTCACAGGGAATCTTTTCCAAAAATATCAGTTCTGATCTTGGACCATCTCCACCAGACCTCTAGAGGAGGTGATTTAAACAAGTTGCTCCTCCAGCGTGAGATGAAGTGGATCTCAAATTTAAATGCCACCTCACCTCCAGGTTTGAAGGAGATATTAAGTTTCAAACCCTTTTTACAGGGCTTCACATCAGGGGGCTATGAAGGCGACATGTAGGTCTCTCTATACTATAATTCTCATGAATCTACTTTTTCCTTTGTTTCATGTATATCCTTTATCTTCCCTATTTTATGCAAACATTTGAACATCAATACATTGTTTATAGACATAATATTGCTACCTGATGTATTCTACTGTTGTTCCATCACAACATTGTAGCTAATTCAAGCTTTGATGTTATTCCTAAGATTGTTTGATAATATATCAGGTCATGTAAATACAATGTATAGCTATAACATCTTGTTGTAATGGTTTTGTACTTCGCAAATATTGTATTGTGATGGTTGCTCATATTTCTTTGTTTTTTAGTTTCACTCCCACTTCTGATCCTCTACACTTTACTTATGTTGCCCACTGTGGCTATTCGGCTTTGCTTGGCAAGCATCCATCATCAGGTACTAGTCGGTGCTTCCCCTTGCTCCATGGTGTCCCCCGGCACGGGTAGGCTCCACGCATTATGTGTGTGGGGCCTTACTTTAGACGCCCAGCGATCCTCTGTGTTTCGCCGCCCGCGCATGAGCTGTGCGGTGGACCCTCGGGTCAATTGTGGTAACATCCCTCTCTTCCGTGTTGGCGACGCTCTGGCGTCTGACATCATCACGCTATCTAGCGCGGTGACGCCGGACGCCACTGCGCCGGGGGAACCAGCATTGGGCGATGTGTTACCTCCTTGCTGACACTTCGGTCAGCTGTTGGAGGTGAGGCACCCAATCAGTGCAGTCCTCCCCCTTGTTTTCCCCTTTATAGTACTACTCCCTATAATGAGATTCCCCGCCCCATGGGGCGGTACTTTCTCATTACCAGCTGGCATATATTCTCAGGGAGTTTACACTTCCCTGTCACACACCTTGATCTCATATCGAGAAGCAGACCGTTCAAGACTTTAAACCACAATAGTAAGTACCCTATGTTTTCGGCCATCTCGGCTATACTCTGTTTATGTTTTAATAGCCACTAGACTCTTAAATACTGGCCATGTACTTCCTGGACACTATATGGGCATTTAGCATACACTCTAATTTACAACTGCATGGTATTATTTACTGGCCCAGCCCCTAGAAGGCTTGTCTCAGTATTTTCACATGTGTTATATATACCTCGGACTCTTTTTTCCACCTACAGCTACCCCATAGGGTTTGCCGTATTAATTCTCTAGTCATTATTTCATATGCTTCATTCAGATTGTTACTATTTTTACCATACAAATACATATACTACATTTTCTTTTTAGCTTTAATGTGTGCCTGCCTTTCCAGCTCCTACCTGTGTTATACACTATATGCGGTATATACACTATACTCTGTAGTGATATAGTATACCTGACTATATATTACATCTTAGGACTTTGCACCTATCTTGCCTTGCGCTTTTCCTTGTGGACTCTATGGGCCGGGTATACCCGATGATTCCCTTGATGCGATGCTGCCACTCATGTAGATGCATGGAGGAAACTTACTACAATACTTTACGTCAATGTGCAAATATACGCACCCATACATCAATTTACTCTTTATATAAAGCATATTCTTTATTGGCAATTTGGAGGATCAGGATTTGGAGTACCACTCACCTTTGACTTTTGACTTTAGTCATTTGTTAGCACTGCACATTCTCCGTTTTCTTTCTTGTTCACTTTTACACTGCTGTCCTGGCTGCTTGTTTTTGTTTTCTGTTTAGACAGAGCGGTATGTTTGCTTTTACAGTTCCAATCATGATGTCACCTTTGCGTCTGAGATCTCTCTGCCAGGAATGTGGGAATTTCCTTTGGTTTAAATCATATTACAATCGGTGTAAACTAGTAAGTCCTTTTACCATTACCAACTATTCTTTTTGTCCTTATTCCCCCAAGTCCCTATTCTATGTATGTCCATCACACTGTATTTTGATACAATTGATATACTTTGATTGGTATGTTTCTATTCATACACTTTTCAGACTATGTAATACAACTGCACAGGAAATCCCTGAAGAAGGAATTACATCCACAATATTCCGAAACATGTTGGATCTCTCCATATGTATCATGTATGCATGTGTTCCTTACTATTAGAACTCTCATGATCATGATATGGTGCAGTATTGTATGCTACACTCTTTGATTTTAAACTTCCAATTTATGTGCAATTTTGAATAAAGTATATATATTTTTACATATTCCGGTCTTTCACCATTAAATACTTTTCTACTCCCTCTTCCCCTCTCACCCGTAAAATCCCTGGGGCATTTCCTTCAAATAATTTTTCCTAAATCATATCTAAGGGTATCCTATAAATAGTTTCTTCTCTCAAAGATCCATGAGGGCATGGGCTTTCCCAATCCAGTATACTATTAACAAGCAACACATCTAGCCAGGGTTTACAAAGCGTCAGCTTTTTTGATTTATTGTCACTCCTTTGTAACCAGTCACCAATAAATTGTTATACGGACTAAAGTGTTGCTGGCTCAATCCATCCATTTGTCTTGTTCTGGTCTGTACAGACACACTGAGCCCAGGCATCTGTGTGTAGATCTTGCAATCAGATTGGGTGTTCCTTATTGTGTTGCTCCTCTCAGACTAAACTCTAATGTACCCCCGTCTTGCCTCCCATTGCTAGAACCAAAGGATATCAAAGCATTAATCATCCTATTATTGGCCCTACTTTAAGGTTGCCTCCTCCACAGCCTTTGGAAAACCCTGTCTTTTCCCCATGTTTGACCATCAAAGGCTTACTTGGGTTTAATGTAGCTAAAAAATTCCACCTTAAATACTTTCTATCCAATCCAATCGGACCTATGTAAGAAATTAGACAAATGCCAAACCCCCTTCTGGATGTGTGGAGACAATTCTCACTTAACTGTCACACTTTCTGCTCTCCCTACTCCCCAGGCCTGAATGACTTACATTGGAGTCCCAAGCTAGCTGCCCACTCCCCAATGTATCTCTCATGTGGATGCTGTTTAAACATTGTAAAGATATCCTGTCTCCCACTTTGTTACATTTCTTAAGAATATGGGACACCGCATGCAAATTGTTTTCTCTAAAATCAGCAAACACTCCTGTGGCTCCTCTCTTTGGTAACTCAGTATTTCCTCCCAGTGGCGTAGCGTGGGTTGCCAGCACCCGCGGCAAGGCAAGTAAT
This sequence comes from Aquarana catesbeiana, assembly GCF_042186555.1. Lineage (NCBI taxonomy): Eukaryota > Metazoa > Chordata > Amphibia > Anura > Ranidae > Aquarana > Aquarana catesbeiana. The sequence goes on from NC_133325.1 coordinate 324,947,776, forward strand.
TTGCCACCCTCTAACCTGCGGACTTTTAGCACTCCCCGAGTCCCTTCAAATACAATAGTACTGACCTACCTGATTCATATACTGACCACTACACTAACTTACTTGATTTCAATGCTGACCAACCTGATTCCTATACTGTCCATTACACACTACACCAACCACTATACTATACTGTCCACTACACTGACCACTACACTATATTGTCCACTACACTACTGTCCACTACACTGACCACTATATTGTCCACTACACTACACTGACCACTATACTGTCCACTACACTGACCACTATACTGACCCCTACACTGAGAACAACACTGTCCACTACACTGAGAACTACACTACACTGTCCAGTATACTATACTGTCCACTACACTGTCCATTATACTGTCCACTACACTGACCACTATACTATACTGTCCACTATACTACACTGACCACTACACTGACCAATATACTGTCCACTACACTGACCACTACACTATACTGACCCCTACACTAAGAACAACACTGACACTATACTGTCCACTACACTGAGAACTACACTGACCACTACACTGTCCACTATACTGTCCACTACACTGACCAATATACTGTCCACTACACTGAGAACTAAACTGACCACTATACTATACTGCCCTTACACTGAGAACTACACTGACCACCATACTACATTACACTGACTACTATACTGTCCACTACACTGACCACTATATTGTCCACTACACTACACTGACCACTACACTGACCACTACACTGACCACCATACTGTCCACTACACTAACTACTACACTGACCACTATACTACACTGTCCACTACACTGAGAACTACACTGACCAATATACTGTCCACTGACACTGAGAACTACACTGACCACTATACTATACTGACCCCTACACTGAGAACTACACTGACCACTATACTATACTGACCCCTACACTGAGAACAACACTGACCACTATACTGTCCACTACACTGACCACTATACTATACTCTCCACTATACTACACTGACCACTACACTGACCGATATACTGTCCACTACACTGAGAACTACACTGACCACTATACTATACTGACCCCTACACTGAGAACAACACTGACCACTATACTGACCACTACACTATACTGTCCACTACACTACACTGACCACTACACTGAGAACTACACTGTCCACAACACTGACCACTATACTATACTGACCCCTACACTGAGAACTACACTGACCACTATACTGTCCACTACACTGACCACCATACTACACTGTCCACTACACAGACCACTATACTGTCCACTACACTGACCACTATATTGTCCACTACACTGACAATATACTATACTGTCCACTACACTACACTAAGAACTACACTGACCACTATACTATACTGACACCTACACTGACCGCTATACTATACACTACACTGACCACTACACTGACCATTATACTGACCACTATACTATACTGTCCACTGACACTGAGAACTACACTATACTGACCCCTACACTGAGAACTACACTGACCAGTATACTGACCACTACATTGGGATCTACACTGACCACTATACTGTCCACTACACTATACTGACCACTACACTGACCACCATACTACACTACACTGACCACTATACTGACCAATATACTACACTGACCACCATGCTACACTACACTGACCGCTATACTGTCCACTATACTACACTGACCACCATACTACACTACACTGACCACTATAGTACACTGACCACTATATTATACTGTCCTTCTACACTGACCTCTATACTATACTGACCCATACACTGAGAACTACACTGACCACTATACTAAGAACTACACTGACCACTAATACTGTCCACTACACTGACCACCATACTATACTGTCCACTACACTATACTGACCACTACATTGACCACCATACTACACTACACTGTCCACTACACTGACCACCATACTACACTAAACTGACTGCTATACTGTCCACTATACTACACTGTCCACTACACTGACCACCATACTACACTGAACCACCATACTACACTAACAGACCACCATACTACACTAACTGACTTTCTCTCTCTCTCCCCCCCGGGGCCAGTAACACGACTCTCAAGAGGGAGTCTTACTCACCTTCATGTCTGGCTGGCCTGCATCAGTCCGGAGGAGGAGAAGACAGCGGTGGCTCACATTGCTTTTCTCCCCCCCAGCTGCCATGTTCAGTATCCGGCGCAGCGCACTGTGATAGGGCGTATGGGGGTCATGTGCGGAGGCGGGACTTCAGGAGCGATTGCGGACAGGCCAGCTCTACACCTCACGTGACCCCCATACACCCAATCACAGGGCGCCGGACACTGAACATGGTGGCCGGAGCCCGGGGACACAGGAATTTAAAATTAGGAGGAGGCAGCCAGTGACACATACTGGCGCCCCCCTAAATGTCGTGCCAGGGGCCACGGCACCCCCTGCACCCCCCACACTACACCACTGTTTCCTCCTGGCCTGACCTTGTCCCAGTTTTCCTGGTGGCTAAATACTGTGTCGGCCATTTGTTAGACCATAAGGGAACTTACCCCTCAGAGTACTTTAGCCAGACCTTTGGGATGTCCCCTGTGGAAGCCTTTTCATTTAAACCAAATGCTTCATTTTTTTACGTTCCCTTAGGCAGTCTACAGATGATATCGCTACCAGGACTTTATATGAGCAAAGGTGTCTGCAAGACTCAGATTCCGGGGGAGGCATCTCAATGCTATACCATTTTTTTCCCCAGCTTTGCCAGATAATTTGCATCAGAAGGCATGGGAAGCGGATCTGGGAAAGGAGATTTCCTCTGCAGATTGGTCCAGCTGGAGAGCCATAATATAATCTGAAATACTTAATTGAACCCTGGTAGAGGTAAATTACAAGATTATATTCCAATGGTACTTGGTGCCCTCCAGAATAGCTAAAATCTATCCCAATGCATCCCCCATATTCTTCAGAGGATGTTGAAAGGAGGGCACCATGTTCTAGGTGTGGTGGACTTGCCCTAAAGTCAAGCGGTTTTGGACTAGAGTTTTCATCCTGATTCCCATAGCCATGAACGTGAATTGAAAACAATAGATATTGAAAAAGAACAAATATGGCCTCATGGCCATATTTGAGCAACAGCACCCTAAAACACCCAAACAGCCTGTCACCCAAAACACCCTGCATTCTTTTTTACTTTTAGCAGCAGTGCACCAGAAGATCTTTCAGTCAGTAATAGGTTAAAATGTGTCCATTGGTCAGCTGAATTATATTTCTTTTAGTGGTTATTTGGCATCATTCATACTGATTTACGTAGATCTAAAGTGCTGGATGGCATGGTTACACATAGATTTAATAAAGGACTTGTCAAAAACTGTGAAGTGTTTTTATTATACGTATTTATACTTATATTTGTTTATACTGTTTAATTTTTTTATTTTTGTGAATGAGTAGGGGTTACTATCTTTCCCTTATTTATTCACATGGGGGGGGGGCAGTATCTGGGTGGCTCCTTATTGATAGGTGGGCTTCCAGTTTCCAATAAGTCTTCCACCAACAAACTCACATAACCACCGGATCAGGGTAGTGGGGAAGAGGTCCCTGTCTTTATCAGCATGTTGACGGCATGTGGCCTGATTTGGTTCAGCGTACACCCCCTTTTCTGACCAGCGAAGCTGCTAGCTCTAATAAGCATCTACCCTAGGGTTATGGAGAAACTACTTATTTTTTGCTTAGGTTTCCCCCTTAAAATTTATACCAGACCTGAAGGGTCTGGTACTCATAGAACTACTACTATATTTTGACAGTCAGCTTCAACACTTTAACAGTTGAATATATATATATATATATATATATATATATATATATATATATATATATATATATATATATATATAGTTTACTATACAGTTGTGTAGTTAGATTGGTAGGATAGATTACAGTTCCCTTTTTCCACCAGACAAATATACTCCCACTGTGCCTGCTCTGACTTGCATTTGTCACTACTTCAGCAGCCAATGGATAAGCTGGAATTTAGACCCAGTAAGATTAAGATTTGGTAATCTTTGTGATCATCAAATGCCAAAGGATTCCCGCCTATGGATTTATGTGCAAATATCCAGTTTCCTACACTCTTTGAAGTCACACAATGTTGTGCTGCTTTCTTCCAGTCATCTGTACAGCCCAAGCTATATTTATATCAAAATATCTATACAACGCATTTAGGGAAAATGTTCCGTGTGTCCATCTCTTCACCTGGATAAATGTTTTACTGTACAGAGTGGAGTGTTTGATGTTTTAGGAAACAGCTATGTTTAGAGCAGTTTATAACAGGAGAAATATTGTAAATCTTCATGTGCTAATATTCACCACGTATAAAGTGTTTGCTATCAAATTCTGCATTTCTGGTATTAATTTTTTGGACAGAAAAATCTATGTATTCCCATAAGACACTTTTCAAACACCAGCTTGTCAAGGCAGATTGTGTGCAAACAACAAATAGCCAGATAATACATTGTAAGTTGAGCTTTTTGAAATACACTATTAAATCAGGTTTTCAGGAATTCACTCCTCTCCATCTGGGGGAAAAGATGTAGTTGTTACCATCTGTGATGGGATCCTGAAGAGCAATATAATTTTTTTTTTTAAAAAAGGGAGGGAGAGGTTTTAATGCAAATGTATAGTTCACGGCCATTTTACTGGGAATACCATAGCTTTGACTATACAGCACTTTGTATGTAGGATGATGTCTTTGCTTTTTATAATATTTTCTAGGTTTTTCATTGCTTTCCTCCCAAGAAGCAAACGTCTCTTAATCCCATGGCCACAGTCACCGTCTGTCATGATCTTGGAGCCTAGGAAGATAAAATCTGTCTGTCTTTTTCAATTTCTTCTCCTCCTATTTTCCAAGGAGTGATGGGACTGGTTTTCCTAATGTTCAATTTCAGGCCAGCTTTTGCAACCTCCTCTTTCACCTTCATTAAGAGACTCTTTAGCTCTTCACTTTCTGCCATTAGTGTGGTATCCTCTGCATATCTCAGGTTGTTGATATTTCTCCCTGCGATCTTAATTCTGGCTTGTGATTCTTCGATCCTGGCATTTTGCATCATGTACTCTGCATATATATTAAATAAGTAGGTGTGACAATATACATCCTTGCCGCACTCCTTTCTCAATTTTGAACCAGTTCCATGTCCTTACAAATAAGTAAAAAGAAATGGATGCAGGACTTTAAATGAGGTTTGTCTCCGTAAGTGAAGGATATTGCAACTAAGATATATTAGTAAACACTATTAAATTGTAACCAGTCTCCAATGCGTAGTCCCTATAATGGATAAACCAAATAAATATTTTGTGTGTACAATATAGGCACGATATAAACATATTCAATGCACAATAATCACATATTTATTAATGTATAAACATAGAAGAACATGATTGGTACAAAGGACAATAGTGAGTAATCATTTTCTTTTTCGCTTTTTCCTTTATTTTTACCTAGTGATCTTCCCAGGAACACACTTCTTGTCCTAGTGTAACAAAACTTACTCAATGTAGCTTTTCAAGAAGCAGTTTTTTTTCACCCTAGAATGCATGTAAGGCCATATGAGGGTGTTCTGTAGACCACAGAGAAACCTGAGAACACTACTATCTAAAACAGTCAGCAGAGAGTACAGGAAGTTATCAGCTCAGTACAGTTTATGTTTTAGATCCAGTATAAAACAGTTAAAATATCTATAACTAAATAACTATGTTCTTTTTTTTATTATTAACAATTAGATATTAATAATTGCACTTCTGAAGTGAGGTAGGTTGTGCTAAACATTTGTAATAACATGGTTCTGAAGGTAGAAAGTGCTTATTTTTGAGCAGCTTCCATACAACCCCAAGGTTGTCAACCCACACCTAATGCCCTGTACACACGATCGCACATTCCGACAACAAAATCCATGTTTTTTTTCCGACGGATGTTGGCTCAAACTTGTCTTGCATACACACGGTCACGCAAATGTTGTCGGAAATTCCGAATGTCAAGAACGCGGTGACGTACAACACATACGACGAGCCGAGAAAAATAAAGTTCAATAGCCAGTGCGGCTCTTCTGCTGGATTCCGAGCATGCGTGGAACTTTGTGCGTCGGAATTGTGTACACATGAACAGATTTTGTTGTAAGAAAATTTGAGATCCAGATCTCAAATTTTGTGTGACGGAAATTCCGATGGAAAATGTCCAATGGAGCCTACACAAGGTCAGAATTTCCGACAACAAGCTCCCATCGAACATTTTCCGTTGGAAAATCCGACCGTGTGTGGGGGCATAAGTGCTGCATCAGGCCATTGAGCTAATCATGGTTTATTGTGCTTTATGAGCTTTCTGATAGAGCCTGTTCATTTAGGATTGAGATCTTTTAGTACTTTATCTATGGAGGAGAAGCATGGTCTCCCCAATGATTAAAAGTATTGTTAGGACATGGGGGATTGGTTCTGTAGCTCACAGAGAAAGCCGAGAACAATGTCTATTGATAATTTCCTGTTCTCTCTGCTGTTATCACCTTAGTACATTTCTGGCAGGGTGAACAAATATTGATATACATTTTTCACTGTATCATTTTCATTTTTTAATAGACTAAGAAGAAGCAAATAAGAAAGTTCATTGTTGGATTTTACATATACTTATAGCACCAAAAACTGGTCTAGATTTATTAGTATAACATTTGGTCTAAATACTTGTATTCTATGCATGTGTTACAAGATCATGTCATGATCACATACGGTAAAACTACCCTTTTTCCTTTTAATATACTGTAAATGAGACATTTGACTGTGTAGATCTCCAGGAAGCTGAGATCTGAGCTCCTTTAAGACCTCATATTATCACCTTCTATTACTTGCAAGTCGTTTGTAGTCTTCCTGTATAGCTGGGCCTGGCACAGATGGCCTTTTGCCCCTATGATTTAAAATATGTTTAAACCCCAAATATACTTTTCAGTATGTTTGGCATCATGCCTTTCTTCATACAATTTTCTTAAGAAAACACGTTTTTGTCTATCTACTGTAAAATTATTTCTTTACACTTCTTATGCACTTTTAGTTGCAGGCTGACAAAGCTCAGCCACTGCAGCATTGCCAGCCTGTTAGATGTGCTCTTTCAGTTGGCTGTTGGGTTACCTATCAGCTCTATTGGATATGCAGTTCAAATGTTTACAATGGAGTGCACATGACAAGACTGACCATACTGCTAGTTGCAAGGCAGTGGATGAGCATTAGCAAAATCCAAAAAGGAGAAAATGAGGCCGCATTCTAAGGAGATCCCACTGATAATTTTTTTTTTTTTTTTAGCTAGCTATTGACACAGTCCCTGCGTTTAGGCCACACCACTGTAAAGAGGCCAAGGACTGTGTCAACAGCCAGATACACACAATAAAATTACCAATGGGACTCCTGTGCAGTGCAGCCTCGTTTTCCCATTTTGCTATACATACCAAGCTAGGCAAGCTCCTGAAACCTGCACCTAGAGCAGTGAACTTCCTGGGAGGCTGTTTTAGGAGCTTGGACTGGTGCAGTCTCTGTTTTGGAATGGTAAAGTGAATAGCTTAGCATTGTTCGTGACCAGCAATGAGAGTGTGATACCCTTGTAACTGGTTTATTTCTGAAGTTAGGAAATAAGAAGGGAAAATTTCACCAGCATAATACTTGAAAAATAACAGGTATTAGTTACAGAGACTGGAGAACATTTCTTAACTTTGAATTCTGGTGAAAGACTCAATCTATTGAGTTCCACGCGAAACTGAAATTTTTAGATGGAGGTGACTTGGACTACATTTACAAACGAGTTGGGGGGAACATAGCAACTGTTGAGATAATAAATAATTTGGTAAAATGCATATAATACTTTCATGACTGGCCCAAGACATTGTGCTGCCTGGGTCCTAGAATGAAATGCTGCCCCCCACCCCCTAAAAAAAAAAAAAAAAATCACTCCCACCAAAAGGCCCCCACATCCATTATTTTATATCATGATAATTAAAACTAAAATTAAATTTATCAGGAAGTCAGATTTACAGGCAACAGCACCTTGTCTATATGCAAAATTATTTGACATACCATTATGTTCAATTCCAAGGGGTGGGCTAGGGCAGTATATAGATAGGCTAGGGTAGTATATAGATAGGCTAGGGTAGTATATAGATAGGCTAGGGTAGTATATAGATAGGCTAGGGTAGTATATGGACAGGCTAAAGCAGTATAGGAGCAGGCTAGGGTAGTATATGGACATGCTAGCGCAGTATAGGGGCAGGCTGGGGCAGTATATAGACAGGCTAGGGAAGTATATAGACAGGCTAGGGAAGTAAAGGGGTGGGCTAGGGTAGTATAGGGGCAGTTGGAGTGGCCGGGGGGGGGGGGCAGTTGTCATGACACAAAACTTTTGGAAAAAAATCTCGGTCATCAATTTGCTGGGAGAATAGAAGAGAAGGAGAGGCGGCCGTGTTTCAAATTGCTGCCCCTCTCAAAGTGCTACCTGGGTCCGATGGACCCACTGGGACCCATGGTAGGGCTAGCCCTGAATACCTTGCAGAGGTCAGACTATGCACTGTAAAGAACAGTATGCATAGGTGTCAGCAACATAGTGCCCCTTTGAATGCTACTTACTGAGTACAAAAGTAAACCCCATTGTTGGAATCAGTAGGATAAAATAAGCTTCATCGCTGTGGCAATTGGAGAAAATGTGCTCCATCATTGCTGTCAGTAAGAGTAAAATAAGCCTCACCATTGCTATCAGTAAGAGTAAAGTGGCCTAAAATAAACCCTATCTTAGTCTAGTCAGTGGCATAAAATAAACCCTATCTTTGCTGTCAAAGGCTAAAAATTCCCTATTGTTGATATTAGAGCACCTCCTCCTTCCTATAAAGTGCCGTGGAGTCCCCCCCCTTTTCCCAGGCAGACTACAAAGGTGGGGGGATAATAGCCTGGGGCACTATGGAGGTCACATAAGGGAGGGGAAACTGTGGCACTGCAATACTGCCACAGACCTCCCCCGTTCTGCAGGCACCATAGCACTGCAGCCTCTTAGCCATTCCCCATGCAGCCCCCTGAGCACCAAAACCTTCCCTTAGGCCCCTGTCTTATAACACAAAGCACCAGACCAATGCTGACCTTTATTGCAGACTCAGTATTCTCTCCAACACACTGGGAGAGGGTGGGCTGAGATAGGGGAGTGATGGAGGTAGCATTTTCTGCCTTTTTTGTGTGAATGGCAGCCACCAATAGCAGAAAGGAAAGGGATGGCTAGCAGCAAAGTGCTCAGTGTCCTGCATTCTGTGGAACAAGGACTCAGGACACAGGATCTGGGATACCTGGCAACTATGAGGCAGATAAGGAGCAACTCTGTCTGTGGCTGTCTTAAAAAGCCCCATGAAGCTGTTTATAGGGTTCTGCCAGGAGGTGCTCGTATTAAGTGCCAGCACATTCCTGAGCAACAATACCTGTGCATGACGAGTTAAAAATAATAGAATCAATTCTTCTCTTGTTATCTAATGTTCTTTATCATGACAGATGTAAAATACAACATGGTATTTATATTAAATTTTTGCTACATTACTTAAATGATATACTTTAATTGGTTAGTTTAAATTAAATTTCATTTTTAGCAAGCAGGAATTTTTAATTGACGAGGACAAAGGAATAAAAAAAACATTCAGTGCTTTGTGTACACATAGAAAAAGTATGTACTGTGCTTTATCTGCAAATGAAAAATATTGATCAATAAAAATGTCTACAGACTAGGAAAACATTGTAAGTTACAAAAGACTGTGAAATGTCTATATTAAAACTAAAACCATTTTGCAATAAAACAGCTATATTTTTATCTATTTGGAGGCAACTGAAGTGATATTTATAGCAGATAGACAGAAAAGCTCACCAGGCTTCAGGATAAATAGTGCTTAGGAAACATTTTGCAAAGGCAGTCACAGTATGTGATGGCACAGTAGTTGCAGTTGTTACATGTCAATGCTTCAGTTGATGGGAACCACATGAGAACTGATCGATCATGTCTTGAATGCATACTGCACCAAAATACAATGGATGTTAATGCTTCAGTTGATGTGAACCACATGAGAACTGATCATTCGTGTCTTGAATGCATGCTGGACCAAAATACCATGACTGTTTGTTTCTATAGGCCAGTCCCCAGAAAGTGCTACAAGGATGTGTAAAAGTTATGCCATTATTCAGACGAAGCCCAGAAAATGTCGGCCTTTGTCTTTGGGCTTGTGTCAGTGGCATCAGTTTGTGATATATGGAATGATTAAAACTCCACTGTTAGGCAGAGGCAATTGCTTCTGCAGGCTGAAGATTATTTTTTGTGTAATTAAAAAAAATGGGGAACGCTACCTCCACACACTCCTTCTTAAAGTGGAACCAAGTGTACTGCTGTGTACTCTATGACAGAAAGCTCAATCAATTCAAAAAAATCAAACAATCAAATACAGCACCACCAAAAAATGATTACCTTAAAATAAATTATACAGCTGTGAAAAATATCAAAACTCCATAAAACAGTTCATGCCAATCAATAAAATACAGCACTGCCAAAATATTATTACATTATCCCTAGCGCTCTTCCCTCTACCCCGTCTTCTATCTGTCACTGAGCTACCTACCTCTGTCTCCTGTGCCTCCATGTCTCCACCCTCCTCTACACTGGCCCCCGCCAACATCTGCTGGGAAATGTCCAAACTCCTTGACAGGTTGTTGATGCTGTGCAGTGTTGCCACCTTGTTTTCTAGGTTCAGGATCTGGGCCGCCAGAGAAACATAGTTACATATTTACATAGTAGGTGAGGTTGAAAAAAGACCATCAAGTCCAACCTATGTGTGTGATAATATGTCACTATTACCTTGTATATCTCTGTATGTTGTGGTCGTTCAGGTGCTTATCTAATAGTTTTTTGACACTATCGATGCCCACAGCTGAGACCACGGCCTGTGGAAGGGAATGCCACATCCTTGCCGCTCTTACAGTAAAGAACCCTCTACGTAGTTTAAGGCTAAACCTCTTTTCTTCTAATTTTAATGAGCGGCCACGTGTCTTGTTAAACTCCCTTCCGCAAAAAAGTTTTATCCCTATTGTGGGGTCACAGTATAGTATTTGTAAATTTAAATCATATCCCCTCTCAAGCGTCTTTTCTCCAGAGAGAATAAGTTCAGTGCTCACAACCTTTCTTCATAATTAATATCCTCCAGACCCTTTATTAGCTTTGTTGCCCTTCTTTGTACTCACTGTATTTCCAGTACATCCTTCCTGAGGACTGGTGCCCAGAACTGGACAACATACTCCAGGTGCGGCCGGACCAGAGTCTTGTAGAATGGGAGAATTAGGGATTTGGGAGGTTTGGTCCCCAACCAAACCTCCCAAGAGAACAATTGGACTATCTCGGTACAAATTAAGCTAGGATAAATTCAAAATTGTATGAACAAGTGTATAGAAAAATATATAAAGTTTTATTAATACAAAATCAATAAAAAGCAACGTATAATCAAATACAGATTAAAATGCATGGTAACAATCTATGTATATCACCTATATAATGGTTCCAAAAAGGGGATGATCACAGTGGGATAGTTGATCACGGATAGCATCTCAACTAGTTTTGCGGTCTAATGCTGCTTCGTCAGTAGCATATCTGTCATTTGATTGACAAGTGATTAACAACAATACATTTGACAAAGGTATAATACAATCTCTTGCAGTGATGTCAATAGCAATGTATACATGGGGGAAGAGCAATGCTCCGATCCCTATATCTCTAAATTTGTGCATGATGGTACAACTTTCTATACTTTTTTTACTACTTTCATGGTCATAGAGGCTACATCTATTTCTTTAGAGTGGGAGAATTATCGCTTTGTCCCTGGAGTTAATCCCTTTTTTAATGCATGCCAATATTCTGTTTGCTTTGTTAACAGCAGCTTGGCATTGCATGCCATTGCTGCGCCTATCTACTAGGACCCCCAGGTCCTTTTGCATCCTAGATTCCCCCAGAGGTTCTCCCTCTAGTGTATAGATTGCATTCATATTTTTTCCACCCAAATGCATTATTTTACATTTTTCTACATTAAACCTCATTTGCCATGTAGTTGTCCACCCCAATAATTTGTTCAGATCTACTTGCAAGGTTTCCACATCCTGCAGAAAAGTTATTGCCCTGCTTAGCTTAGCATCGTCAGATACTAGAGATTGAACTGTTTACCCCATCCTCCAGGTTGTTTATGAACAAATTAAGTAGGATTGGTCCCAGCACAGAACGCTGTGGGGCCCCACTACCCACCCCTGACCATTTTGAGTATTCCCCATTTATCACCACCCTCTGAACTTGCCCTTGTAGCCAGTTTTCAATCCATGTACTCACACTATGGTCCAAGTCAATGGACCTTATTTTGTACAGTAAACGTTTATGGGGAACTGTGTCAAACGCTTTTGCAAAATCCAGATACACCACGTTTACAGGCCTTCCTTTCTCTAGATAGCAATAGCAACTCACCTCCTCAAAAAAAAGGTTAATAGATTGCTTTGGCAAGAACGATTCTTCATGAATCCATGCTGATTACTGCTAATGATACGGTTTTCATTACTAAAATCTTGTACCCCCTCCAAGAGCTTGCATACTATTGATGTTAGGCTAACTGGTCTGTAATTCCTAGGGATGTATTTTGGGCCCTTTTTAAATATTGGTGCTACGTTGACTTTTCTCCAATCCGCTGGTACCATTCCAGTCAGTAGACTTCTGCTGTCCTGTTCCATTTGGAGTGCTGGTTACCATCATCCTATTGAGCATATATGCTTGTTTACCTTCTGTTAACTCAGGAGGTCCATTAGATCTGGTAAGAGACTATTTTATCAGCTGGTGGAGGTGGTGTCACTCAGAATCCTGCAGTATTCCCCACAAGGTTTTCTCCATCCTTTATCCTAGTTCCTCTGCAAAATATATTGTGTCTACAGACTCATTATTCTAATATTGCACTGAACTTATTTTGTTTTTTATATGTCTATGAGGTGAGGTGATTAGCATAAAGTGTCCAGCTAGCATTAATTGTCATTTCATTTGTTTTGTGCTGATTGTTTTATATTATATCCACAGTCAGTAGACTGTCAGTAAAAATTAGGAACAATTCTGGCAATTACCGTATTTATCGGCGTATAACACGCACCCCAAATTTAGGAGGGAATTTTAAGGAAAAAATGTTTTAAGTAAAAAAACTTACATTTAAATGCCCATCAATGCAGCCTTGCACAGCGTCCATCTGCATGCTTGTCCAGTGTCATTTGCAGCCTTGCAGTCATTTGCAGCCTTGCAGTCAGCAGCCTTGGTGTCATTTGCAGCCTTGGTGTCATTTGCAGCCTTGAAGTCATTTGCAGCCTTGAAGTCATTTGCAGCCTTGAAGTCATTTGCAGCCTTATCAGTGTCCATTTGCAGCCTTATCAGTGTCCATTTGCAGCCTTGCAGCTTTGCCAGTGCTGATCTGCAGCTTTGTCTGTGTCCTTTTGCAGCCTTACCCAGGCTGCAGTTAAACTGCAGTGACATGTCAGTGTCACTGCAGTTTGAAAATGGTGCCGCCAGCGCCGAAATACACAGAGCCGGTCCTCGGCTCTTCTCGGCGGCTCTCGTTTACTTTCGGCCACTTTTGGCTCCACTCGTAGTCCCGCCGGGATGGGCGTGACTGAGCGGAGCTAGCCGAACCTAGCCGAGTACACTCGGCTAGGTTCGGGCGGCGCTCGAGTGAAGCCGAAAGTGGGCGAGAAGATGCCGAGGACCGGCTCTGTATTTCGGCGCCGGCGGCGCCATTTTCAAATCACGGTCGGCGATCGCTCCTCTAAATCAGCGGGGGATCGGCGTATAACACGCACCTGCGATTTCCCCCTGATTTTAAGGGGAAAAAAGTGCGTGTTATACGCCGATAAATACGGTACTTGACTGAATTCCCCAAGTACCCTCGGGTGCAAGCCATCTGGTCCCGGTGATTAATTAAATGTTAAGATTCCCTCCTGAAGACTGAGGAGAAGAATAAATTCAATACCTTTGCCATCTCCCCATCCTTTGTAACCAAATGTCCTTCCTCATTCTTTATGGGGCCAATATGGTCTGTCCTCCCTTTTTTACTGTTTACATACTTAAAGAATTTCTTGGGATTTTTTTGGCTCTCCTCCGCTGTGTCTTTTGTGTTCTAACTTAGCCGCCCTAATTGCACCCTTACATTTCTTCTTGTTGCATTCTTTATAAAGTCTGAATGCTGATGATCCCTCAACCTTGTATTTTTTGAAGGCCTTCTCTTTTGCTTGTATATGCATTTTTAAATTGGAGTTAAGTCATCCAGGACTTTTGTTCGCTCTTTTAAATTTATTACCCAATGGGATGCACTGGCTAATGCCCTTATTTAATATGCTCTTAAAGCAAACCCATCTCTCCTCTGTGTTATTTGTTCCTAAGATGTTATCCCAATTTATGTCTTGCAATGTTCGTAGTTTAGGGAAGTTGGCTCTTTTGAAATTCAGTGTTTTTGTATTTCCCTCAGGTTTCCTATTTGTGTGATTTATACTGAAGCCAATTGACCTGTGATCGCTGTTTCCTAAATTGCCCAGTATTTCCACATCCGTGATCAGGCCTGTATTGTTGGTAATCAGTAGATCTAGTAACACTTTATTTCTAGTTGGTGCATCTACCATCTGACCCATGAAATTGTCCTGCAAGACATTTAGGAACTGGTGAGCCTTAGATGAATGCGTGGTTCCCTCTGCCCTGTCTGGATAATTAAAATCCCCCATTATAATAACACTTCCCATCCTTGCTGCTAATCCAAATTGTGATAGGAGGTTAGGTTAGGGGGCCTATAGCATACTCCCAATATTATTATCCCCTTAATCCTTTTGGACATCTACCCATAAGGATTCCACCTCCTCCCTAGCTCCCTTAGTGATGTCATCTCTCACATTCACTTGTACATTATTCTTGATATATAGACATACCCCTCCCCCTGAATGGTTGCGAGCCAATCATGAGAGCTGTTGAACCAAGTCTCTGAAATTCCCACAAAATCAAAATCCTCCTCGTACAACAGTATCTCTAGTTCACTCATATTGTCCGCCAGGCTCCTGGCATTGGTGAACATGCCACCTAGTTTAGACCGGTCACATACTATCCTCTTATTGGGTGTTCCGAGATTGCAACTAGGACTTGTTACTATTAGGGATGGGCCTAACGGACCCCTGTTCGGTTCACACCAAAACTTACAAACACTGAGAAAGTTTGGACCCGAATAACAAACCCCAGAAAAGTCATTGGGACACGAACATCAAAAATCAAAAGTGCTTGAAGGCGTATATGCAAGTAACTGGGCATACAATGGTTATAGGGGTCCGAGTCTTGCCATGGGGGACATGTATCAATAAAAAAAAATGGTTTGTGAAAAACATCACTTTTAAATGAGCATCGATTTTTTGATTTTTAAAGTGAAAGCATAAAAATTAAAAATTACTTCAATATAGTGCCTGGGGGCCTTAGTCTGCCTGTAAAGTGGCAGATCTGTACCATGTCTAGAATCTGCTGCAGCAATAATTGCATTTATAAAAAAAAAAAAAAACAAAAAAAAACAAAAACATTTTCCCTGCGAGCTGCTTTTATTTTGCTCAACAGCTGGGGAGCCAGTGTGTATGAAGAGGCCACAATGTATTGCACTGGGAACAAGATTAGAGATTTTTTGGATACATTCTGGTGTCACTTTGACTTTGGATAGAAGTAACGGGTGTGTAAAAATTGGTCTTCGGGTGTCGGTGGAGCCTTCCCACCATAACCCTATAGAGGCAATCTTGATAAAAGCAAGAATTCGCCTTGCTCTAAAAAATTGCAATTATATGCACCTGTCAAACAGGTGCTGAAAAATTTGTCTTTGGGTGTTAATTGTGCCCATGAAACCTATACCAAAAATAGGATTTTTAAAACAGCTTACCTGTAAAATCCTTTTCTTTGAAGTACATCACGGGACACAGAGCCATAGTAATTATTATGTGGGTTAAAGGCAACCTTCAGGTGATGGACACTGGCACACCCTAAGACAGGAAGTCCACTCCCTATATAACCCCTCCACTACTGGGAATACCTCAGTTTTTGTAGCAAAGCAATACACGTGTATACCAGAAAGAAGGGAGGGACCTCTGTGTCCCGTGATGTACTTCAAAGAAAAGGATTTTACAGGTAAGCTGTTATAAAAATCCTATTTTCTTAATCATACATCACAGGACACAGAGCCATAGTAGTTACTATGTGGGATGTCCCAGAGCAATGCCAACTGAAGGGAGGGAGACACAACAAAATTAGGGCACCAAGAGACCAGAGGGCTTATACTGCCGCTTGCAGCACACTGTGCCCAAAGGCGATATCCTCATGACCCTTTACATCTACTTGATAGAATCTGGTAAATATATGGACAGATGACCAAGTTGCAGCCTTGTAGATTTGAACCATGGAGGCTTGGTGATGCACTGCCCAGGAAGCACTAACAGCCCTAGTGGAGTGCGCTTTAATTTGAAAAGGTGGAATTTTCCTCTTTAAACCATAAGCTTGAACAATTACTTGTCAAATCCACTTAGAAATAATAGATTTCGATGCTGCCTGTCCTCTTTTAGGACCTTCAGGCAACACAAACAAAACATCCGTTTTCCGAATCTGAGCAGTCGCCTTCAAGTAGACTTTGACAGCTCTCACGACATCAAGAGAATGTAGTGATTTTTCTTCCGCAGAACAGAATGAAGGCAGAACAATATCCTGGTTTAGATGAAAACCTGATACTACCTTCGGTAGAAAATTAGGATGAGGACGCAATACAACCTTGTCCTTGTGAATAATTAAATATGGCTCTTTACAAGAAAGAGCAGCCAACTCTGATACGCTTCTTACAGAAGATATGGCTACCAGAAAAACTAGTTTCCTTGTCAGGAGGACCAAGGGAATATATTGTACTGGCCCAAAAGGCTGTTTCTGTAAAGCAGAAAGAACTAAATTCAAGTCCCAAGGGTTCAGGGGTGACCTAACCAGAGGATTAAGCCACGTTACCCCCTGAATAAAGCTATGAACCAAAGAATGCAAAGCAAGTGGTCGTTGACATAATACCGACAAGGCCAAAACCTGGCCTTTGATAGTACTCAAGGCCAGCTTCATTTCTAACCCCATCTGTACAAGGTCAAGGATTCCTCCTATGACATATTTCCTGGGGTGCCAACCGCTGGATTCACACCAGGAGACATATGCCTTCCAGACTCTAATATATGATTCTGAAGGCCGGTTTCCTTGCATTAACCAAGGTAGACACCACTGAACCTGACAGCCCACACTTCTTCAGAATGTGGGTCTCAATAGCCAAACCGTTATATTTAGCGTTTGTAAGGTAGGATGGAATAACGGACCTTGCGAGAGCAGGTCTGGACATGGCGGTGGGGTCCATGGGACCCCTACCACCATCTTTACGATCTCTACCGAGATCTCCTAGGCCATGCCGGGGCCACAAGAATCACCGACTTTCCTTCCTGCTTGATCCTGCGAAGAAATCATGGAAGCAGCAGAACAGGAGGGAATGCATAAATCAGTGAAAACTGATTCCACGGAAATACCAAGGCATCTTTTCCTTTGTTCTTGACACAAAGTTGTCAATCTTTTTGTTGAACCTGGACGCAAACAGATCCACATCCGGAATTCCCCAATTTTGACATATTGTCAGAAAGACGTCGGGGTGAAGAGACCATTCTCCCGGGAACAACTACTGGAGACTCAAGTAGTCCGCCTGCCAATTCTCTATCCCTGGAATGAAGACTGCCGATAGGCAGGGTATATTGTTTTCTGCCCAAGTTAGGATATGATTCACCTCTCTGGGCCGCACAACTTCTCGTGCCCCCTTGGTGATTGATATAGGCCACTGCTGTGGCATTGTTGGATTGGATCCTGACAGGACAATTCCGTAGCCTGAACGTCCAGGCCCTCAGGGCCAGGCGTGCTGCCCGAATCTCTAGAATATTAATGGGCAAAGTCATTTCTGATTTGGACCATTTCCCTTGGACAGTCACTTCTTCCAGGACTGTTCCCCAACCCAAAAGGCTGGCATCTGTTGTTACCATCTTCCAGGTAACTGGTAGGAAGGATTTTCCCTTCTGCAGATTCTTGGCTATTAACCACCAACTGAGGCTCTTGTGCACCTTTGGAGACAAACGCAATGGGAAGTCTAGAGCTTGGACCTTCTTGTTCCAGGATACTTTTTTGCAGTATTCTCGAATGAAATTGAGCATAAGGAACAACCTCGAATGAAGCCACCATTTTCCCCAACAATCTCATGCAAAGTCGAATAGAAGGATGTTTCCTTGCCTTGATCACCTGAATCAGTTCCCTTATGGCACTGATCTTTGCCTAGGGCAAGAACACCCTCTTCTGAGCTGTATCTATGATCAGACCCAAGTATTCCAATCTCCTTGATGGTTTTAAGGAAGATTTTTCTAGGATGAGAATCCAACCTAGGTATTCCAGGTAGCCGACAGTGGTGACCAAGCTCTGGTCTAAGCGGCTACCGACTAGTCTATCAAGAGCAGATCGTCTAAGTAAGCTAGTATCTTTATACCTTGAGCCCTTAATCTTTCTAGTGGAGGAGCCAGGACCTTTGTAAACACTCAAGGTGCAGTAGCTAGACTGAAAGGCAGAGCTACAAACTGAAAATGAAGATTTTCTATCTCGAAGCGTAGATATTTTTGGTGAGCGGGAAAAATAGGTACACGGAGGTAAGTATCCTTGATGTCGATTGACGCTATAAGTTCTCCACCTTGTAGAATGGAGACTACTGATCAGATTGACTCCATGCGCAAAGAGCGGATATTAAAAAAAAAAAAAAAAAAAAAAAGGTTTAGATCTTTGAGATCTAGAGAATAGGTCTGACATCCCCATTTGGTTTTGGTACCGTAAAAAGGTTTGAATAAAACCCCAATCGCTGCTCTTCCATGGAGATCACCGATATCACCTTTTGAGATAAAAAAAATGGTTCAATGCTTGAAAGAGAGACTTTTTCCCAGATCCCTGGGAACGTTTGATCTGAGAAAACAAGGAGATGGGGACTCTCGGAACTCTAGTTTGTATCCTAGAGTTATTGAGCAGGCCGCCCATTTGTCTTGACACTCTTCCTGCCAGATCCTTGAGAACTGCAGAAGTCTTCCCCCCCACTCGAGCGAGCGGGGGCACCCCTTCATAAGGAGGCCTTAGTAGGCTTCCTTCCCCAGGACCTTTTTTGTCCCTGCGGTTGACTCTGAGGTTTACCTCTTGAATTTGACGGTGGAGGCCGTCAAGACTGCCTGGAGGCTGATGCCCCTGGCACTGGAGAAGAAGCTTGTTTAAATGAAATACGCTTACACCTTTTCCTAACTGGAAAAAGGGAACTCTTTCCATTAGAAATTATTTGGATGTATTTATCCAGATCATCCCCAAACAGCTGTTCACCACGAAAGGGAAAACTAGCCAGGAGCTTTTTGCATGGCGTTTCGGCTGACCAATTTTTCAACCATAGTATTCTACGCATATGCACCAGCCCAAGCGTAAAGCGTGACGCATGGAGAATAGAATCTCTTATAGCATCTATTACAAAACATAACGCCCCTGGTAGCTCGGCCAACTCTTGGGCCTGCTGATCAGGAATAATCTTGAGTACCTGATTAAACTGGTCTCTCAAAGATTGATATATACCAATTGCTGCCAGTGCAGGCTGAGTTACTGAACCTGCCAGAGAAAAAGTGTTTAATAGGAGTTCCAACTTCTTATCCGCTGGATCCTTAAAGTGGTGTTCCACCCAAAAAAAAAAAAAAAAAAAAAAAAAAAAAAAAAAAAAAGCATGAATGTGCCTAAAAAAAAAAAAAAAAAATTTGGAAATTTTTTTTTAACTCACCTCTAAATGGCTGTTGCTAGGGGGTCCCTCATAGTCTGCCTCCTTTAGTGCCTGGGCTGGTGACAACACTTCCCCTCGGTGCAGGAAGGGCTCAGCTCTGCCCCCTCCCTCTTGTCAATCATCTGGGACACATTACAGGTCCCAGATGACTGAGCGGCCAATCACGGCGTGCGGTGCCGCTCGCGCATGAAGCCACAGCCGGGCACCCACAGTTGCAATGCCGGTGCCGCCAAACAGAGGGGGAGACGAGCGGGGCTTCTATCCCCCACATTGCTGGACCCTGGGACAGGTAAGTGTCCGATTATTAAAAGTCAGCAGCTGCAGTATTTGTAACTGCTGACTTTTGATTTTTTTTTTTTTAAATGGGAACTCCTCGTTAAGCATTTGAGCATTGTCTACTGGACAAGTCAAACTTTTATTCACAGAGGATATAACAGCGTCAATTACTGGAATTTCCCATTTTTTTATTACATTTTTCCTCCATAGGTTAAAGTGTTGAAAACTTTTTAGGAGGGTAAAACTGCTTATCTGGGTGATCCTACTCAGAATACATAAGCTTTTCCAGCAATGAATGGATAGGAAAAGCATGAACAGCTTGGGGAGGCTTTAGTGAACCCAAACAAGAAGTAGGCTTATTGACCAACTCAGTTAAAGGTAGCATGAATGTGGAGTGGACCAATTCAGTAAGAGATTGTACCATCAATCTTTCAGATTGTGAACCTGATCCTTCCGCATTTGACCCCTCAGAAGTGGAGTCATCAGCCTCTTCCTGGTCCCCTGAGAGAAATCCATCATCTCCTGCCCCCGGTTCCTCAGTTTGAGGGTCCTAGGTAAAAGAAGGGGACCTATCGCGCTTAGTCCCATCCTGGGATGTGATTAAAGCTGCTATTCTCTGCTCCAACCCCAATATGGTTGAGGAAAAAACCTCTTCAGTAACTTAGACAGGGGCTGCAGTGTTGGAAACAGTTGCAACACCTGACGGCCCAGATGACTCCCTCTGACCAGCCACCTCAGAATTCTCAGGGGAGGATGCCATTTTTTAAGAGACGGTTCTAGGCTTTTTTTAGTTTGAAGGAGTCCCTCTTGAGCCCTTTTTTAGGGTGTTTCTAGCCCCCTTCTGACCATAGCCGGATGCACAAATGCGGAGGTACTACCAGAAGAAATCGCATCCATTGCTTGAGCAATAGTCCAGCTACTGCCGCTGCTATTAACATCAGCCATTAGTAAATGTGTCAGGGAATGCCTGTGTCACCAACCTCTTACATGGCCCTTTTTGCTCTTGTGTCTCTCCGACATTTGCATCCAGCAAAAATGGAGCTTTTAAACATGCTCCCACGCTGGCCATTGCAGGACGCCACACTGCGCTAAGCCCCGCCCCCTCTGTCACATCGCGCCCCCCTCTCTTTTTAAAAGAGGGTTTTCCCATGCAAGCGCGGGCCTCTGATCCAACGGGATCAGCATGTGTGTGGGGAGGGGATGGCGAGGAGGAGACCTGAGACAAACCGCCGTGCAGGGGCGGTGAAAAAAAACGGAGCAGCATGGCCTATCGTTTTTGGCTTCCCCCTATCCGGGGAGAGCTTTGTCCAGGTGGGGGGGTGATTAGTGGAAGAAAATACCCCCCAATCTTACCTGAGATCTGAGCTGCTCGCCGGAGGGAAGCCTGCTGTTTCTGCTGCACAGCGTGATCTCTGAGGAAAACATGATAAGGTATGTGCTCTCTACAGCCCCCAGTGGTGACTCTTAGGCATGACAACATTTACTTTTTTTAAGACTTTTTTTTTTTTTTTTTTTAGACATTTCATAGGGAAAATTTAAAAATTCCTTAGAAACCTCCACTTACCTTTCCCGCCGCAGGGATTTCTGTGCTAAACCAACAGACCCAATCTTTACCCCTTACGGTGGGCTCTGTTACCAAACCTTCAGGAACCGGGGACCCTCAGGGAACTCACACTCCTGGACCTGTAAAGCACCCCACCAGTAAAACTTTATGCCTGAAAATACAAAAATACTGGATCCTGGGGTCCAGCTCTCTAAAAAGAGAAGTGTTACAGGGAAAACCTAATTTCTTCGGACACAAGGCCCGGGTACCATTCAATTCGACCTAGAAAAGACACTTTGAATGTATCAGGTTGCATAGCTTGCCCCAGCAAAGGAATCTTCCAGTGGAGCTCAGTACAGCACATCTTTACTCGTGACCAACACCTAAGACACTGGCAAAAAAACTGAGGTACTCCCAGTACTGGGAGGGGTTATATAGGTAGTGGACTTCCTGTCTTAGGGCGTGCCAATGTCCATCACCTGAAGGTGGCCTATAACCCACATAGTAACTACTATGGCTCTGTGTTCAATAAAATCCTCTTTAACATGTCCTCAAGAAATGTTATCTTCTGCACTTTCTGTGGGGACAGGATGAGTTCTGAGACCTTCCCCTTATAACGGTGATCAAGGCGGGTTGCCAACCAGTAATCATCCTTCTCCTTTATGCCACATATTCTTGGGTCCTTTTGCAGGCTTTGAAGCATGAGGTTGCCCATGCGCCTCAAATTTTCTGAAGTTTGAGAAGCAGACTCCTCGGTGTCACTCAGGATGACAGCATCTGGAACTTCCTCCTCCCAGCCATGTACTACTCCCAAGGGTCCTGGGGTTGGAAAGCCATCGCTTACAGATTGACGCGTGTCTTCCTCTTCTTCGAAGCCTATGAAAGTGCCAGAATCCTCCTCATCCTCCTCTCCTCTCTTCCCCTGTGTGTTCTGTGACATAGGAATGATGGTGTCTGGATAAAGTGGGCCTTGAGAGAAAAGGAAGTCCTCCTCTTCCTCCTGCTGCTCTGCCTCCAGTGCCCTTTCCATAATGCCATGCAGAGTTTGCTCCAGCAGGAACACAACAGGGATTGTGTCACTGATGCATGCACTGTCACTGCTCACCATCCTTGTGGCCTCCTCAAATAGTGACAATACAGTGCATGCATCCTTAATGACTAGCCATTGGCGTGGGGAAAAAAAAACGAGGAGGCCTGAGCCTGTTATCGTGCCATACTGGCACAGGTCCTCGTTGGTGGCCCTCTGCTGCATGTATAGCCACTGCAGCATTCCCAAAGTTGAGTGCCACCTGGTTGGCATGTCACAAATCAGGCGGTTTACGGGTAGGTGGAATTCCCGCTGAATTTCAGCCAACCGATTACTGGCTGTGTATGACTGCCTAAAATGGCTGCAGACTCTTCTGGCCTGCTTATGACATCTTGCAACCCTGGGTACGTACTTAGGAAATGCTGCACCACCAAATTAATGACATGTTCCAGGCATCGGCCTCCTTGGGATTGTGCCGCGTCACCTTCAGTTTCCTCTTCTGCTCTATCTGGCACCCAAGTCGCATCATCATCATCATCATCATCACTGGAGACAACTTGGTAATACGCTGCGGCTTGGGGAACCTGAATGCCCATTTGTCTACCAGTGTTCCTCCCTCTCAGCGTCAGCAAGTGGCTGACGCTGTGGTCAAATAACTCAGTTGACTCAATGGCTGATGTTCTGGCTATGGCAGGAATAGATGTGGACAAGGAGGCAGGTTTATCCACTCTGGCAACTGCAGGGGACTGCACAGTTGTCTCTGCTTGCGTGACAGAGGATGAGGAGGATGAGGAAGGTTTAGTAAACCAGTCCACCACCTCCTATGCATGCTGTGGCTGGATAGCACTGGCAAGCTCACTAAACAGAGGAAATTATGTCCTGCCTAAGGACTGAGCACCACATCCACCTTTGCCTGTGGACACATTTGTTGCTGGCCCCCTTACAATGCCAAGGGAATGTTTGCCTCTCCTTGTTGTCCTCCAAGACATTATTGGGAGGGAGGGGGTGCTTATAAGCAAATGTAAAGAAGAAGTTGAAATCTGTACGTAGATGCACTTTAATCAATGTAAAGAGGTGTTTGGTGCACTTTAATTTGAGTACTCACACTACACAGACACACTCCACGGATACACTATAATATACTGCAATATAATGCGCCAAACGTACAGTGACTCACAGAACTATATGGTGTTAAACTGGCAGTAACGTACACAGAACTATATGGCATTAAACTGACAGTAACGCTCACAGAACTATATGGCGTTAAACTAGCAGTAATGCATGCAAAACAATATGGCGTTAAACTGGCAGTAACGCACACAGAACTATGGGGGTTATTTATGAAAGGCAAATCCACTTTGCACTACAAGTGCAAACTACAAGTGCAAAGTGCACTTGAAATTGCACTGAAAGTGCACTTGGAAGTGCAGTCACTGTAAATCTGAGGGGTAGATCTGAAATGAGGGGAAGCTCTGCTGATTTTATCATCCAATCATGTGCAAGCTAAAATGCTGTTTTTTATTTTCCTTGCATGTCCCCCTCCGATCTACAGCGACTGCACTTCCAAGTGCACTTTCAGTGCAATTTCAAGTACACTTTACACTTGTAGTTTGCACTTGTAGTGCAAAGTGGATTTGCCTTTAGTAAATAACCCCCTATATGGCATTAAACTGGCAGTAATGCACACAGAAGTAAATGGCGTTAAACTGGCAGTAATGCATGCAAAACTATATGGCATTAAACTGACAGTAACACACACAGAACGATATGGCGCTAAACTGGCAATAACGCACGCAAAACCATATGGCATTAAACTGGCAATAACGCACACAGAACTATATGGTGTTAAACTGACAGTAACGCAGGCAAAACTATATGGCGTTAAACTGGTAGTAATGCACACAGAAGTGAATGGTGTTAAACTGTCAGTAATGCAATTAAATAGACGGTGTTCAACCGTCACTACACTGACGCTATCTGAACTGTCCCTACTCTAGATATACACTAATGTCAAGATTACTGGCACGGTCTCACTATACCACACTGAACCTATCTGAGCTGTCCCTACTCTAGCTGCATACTATGCAAAGCTGAATGATGGTCCTCCTCACTACACTCACACTATCCCTAGACTGACACTAAACTAATATTCTACACAATTGAAGCAAAATAGCACAGTATAGCACACTAACTAACTAATAGCACTGAACAGAGCCCTGTTCTATCTCTCTCCACGCCAAAATCACACTGAAAATGGCTGCTATTGAAGGAATACTTTTGTACTGAGGTGGGAATGAGCCATGATTGGATAAAGTCATGTTGACAGTGTCCAATCATGACTCTGACAGTGCTCTGTGCCCTCATTGGCTGAAGCTTTCACTGCTTCAGCCAATCAGGGCTTGCAATGCACTGTTCAGCGCCGCAATGCATTGTGGTCGGTTCGGGGGCGGCGAACAAACGTTGTTCGAACAACTGAACAACGAAAGTTCAGCCCGAACTTATGCTCGGGCCGAACCGTTCGCCCATCCCTAATTACTATACTTACCTTGGGTTTATGTGCTTTAGTCAACCTACCACTAATACCCCAATACTACCCTCTGGACTATGATCCGCACTCACTATCTCTACCTCTGGACCCTCCCCCCATCGCCTAGTTTAAAAAACCACTCTAACTTTTTGGCCATCTTTACTCCCAGCAGATCTGCACCCTCCTCATTTATCAAGAAATACGCAAAGATTCCCCTAAGTGGACTTTTAAGGCACTCAAAGTAGTAAGGCAGTATACAAGTGTATATAAAAAAAACTACATAAATTTTATTGAAAATACATTAAAAACAGTTGCAACGAGACATTATTAATCCATACAATACATATATAATGCTATAAAAAGCATGTAGCAAATTCTCCTTACACCCAACGCGTTTCAGTATGTGTGTCTAGTCCTTCTTCAGGGGTGTGGAGACTTAGAAGAAATTTATCTGATATTAAATTAAATGTACAAAAATCAGTTTAAACAAACCTAAAGCATAGGGTTCAAAAACAATCACTGATTTCAGACTTTCATATTTTATCACTTACATATGATTGATTGATAGAGTGGTTTGACAATGTTCCCTTAATTCCCATAAAAGCTTGCAATTGGAATAGCATCAAATTTAAGACTGTTAATGAAACTGTCAGACTCAAAAGGTATGCATTCGGATCGTCTATGCAGGGAGAAGTCGGATATGAATAGCCAAGGGAACTGGGGAAAGGGGAAGGGTCCCTCATGCACTCCACGGCAACGGTCTAGCCAAAGGAATATACTGAGACAAAAAAAAATTCCTCATTTAGGTGCAGACTGTCCCTTCTATAGTACTGGTGACCGACTGAGAAATCAGCCCAGTCCTCCAGGAACCCAAACCCCTCCTTACTACACTAGCTCCTGAGCCACTTGTTTACTTCCCTAATCTCCCTCTGCCTTTCTGGTATGGCTTGAGGTACCGGTAGTATTCCTGAGAATACTACCTTGGAGGTCCTTTTCCTCAATTTAGCTCCCAAGTCCCTAAAATCATTCTTTAGGACACTCCATCTGCCTCTGACTTTGTCATTGGTGCCAACGTGCACCATGACAGCCGGGTCTTCCCCAGCCCTCCCAGTAATTTGTCCACCATATCTGTGATGTGCCGAACCCGAGCGCCCGGTAGACAGCATACATTTTCGGTGCTTTAGGTCTTTGTTACAGATTGCCCTCTCTATCCTTCTGAGAATTGAGTCCCCTACGACCAGAATCTGTATATCCTTTCCCTTCGCTTCCCCCCACTCTCACTGGAGGAGTTCTTCCCCTGGCAGCTAGGAGAGTCCCTCAGCTCCAGCAGTGTTGGTCCCTGACTGGTTTCACCAATGTAACTCAATGGAGCGTACTTATTGGGATGCTCCAGCCCTGTATCGACCTCCCTGGCACTTTCCCCTCTATCCTTCCTGACTGTCACCCATCTACTCTTTTCTGGTGCCTGCACCTCTTTGTCTCCACCCGCCTCTGTGCTGGCCCCTGCCGTGTACGTTCCCAGCTCTCCTTTAGTATTCTCAGTGCTGACAGTTGCTTCCCCCAGATTCAGAACCTGGGCTTCCAGGGAAACAATGTGCTTACATTTTGCACAACAGTATTCGCCCTTAGATGATCAAGGAACGCATACATGACGCAAGATGTACACAGAGTCGCATCTCCACACCCGCGGGGCATCGTACCTTCTAATTTATTGAGGATTGGGGATTATACCCTGTGCTAACAACTAGCTTCCTGACACTAATACTCAATACAATACACAGGTACTCACCGCCCACGTGCGTTCGCAGCCTACCTGCACTTGCTGACATCTTGCACAGCAGTATTCGCCCTCGATTGGCTCATCAAGGAACGTATATATGGAGCAGGATGTGCACTGGGTCGCATCACCAATTCTGTTGGACATTTTGGACATTTTATCCGCTACTCTATTGGGGATAATAAGGAAAAAGCTGCTATAGGCACTCTACACTACTCCTTGTACTCCTGGTGCTACAGCTACTCCAAGTTCCTTACAATCACTCTTAGCTCACTGCGTCACTCTCAGCACCCCACGTCACTTCTACCACCCCGTCACTTTCTCTAAGAATCTCATGTCACTCTCTTAGCACTCTGCGTCACTTTTTCTCAGCACTCCGTGTCACTCTCTCTCTCTCTCTCTCATCACCTCACGTCACTTTCTCTCAGTGCTCTTCATCACTCTCTCAGTACTCCACGTCACTCTCTCCCAGCATCCCTCATCATTCTCTCTCAGCACTCCCCCCCCCGGCTTCTCCCAATCAGCTTGTCCTGGTCACTCTCTCCTCACAGCGTGTCTCCCTCCCCAACTCACAGCGTGTCCAGTGTCCAGCCCCCATGATGATGTACCCCCATGGGTGGGTCCTTGACACCTCCAAGAAATAGGTTTAAAGTTGCCCAATGTGTATGTAGCCTTTGTTATCTATTATTTATGGAGTTACTAACAGTCCAGCATAGATAAAAAAAAAAAAAAAAGATTATATGCTTATACGGTTAAATCTGCCTTTCTCTGACAACTATTTGCTTGGGGATTCATAAATAGCAGCTTTCATTGTATATGTGTTGTAATCCACTTTAGCATCATAACAGGAATCCTAGATCTGCATCTTTTCTGCCTAAGGCTATCCATGCACTATACATAAATCAATTAAAACAATATTAAACCCAAAACCAAAAATGTAATATATTGAAGCTTATTCATCATTAGATGTAGTGGCTGCATTAGTTTTCTTTTCTTATGCTTTATTCCTTTTGTGTTCACCCGATGATCTGGCTAGTAACATACTTATTATATTAGAGTGCCCCCACTCTGGATGAATGACCACAAGGGTCACCTTTGGACAACAGCATTGTAAGTCTGGAGGTAGCGGAGAGTTAGATGGATTAGCAGATTTAAATACAATATGAAATCAAAGTCAAAATCCAGCTAAGTCTTTATACGCAGTTACAGCAAACATAAAAGCTGACCATTGTAAGCACCCCTGCTAGTGGTCTGTAACTGATACATTCTGCTGGAGAGCTTGTTCTTTTGAAAAACAGATTTACTGGCTTTATCACCAAATGAAAATAGAAGAAAGAAAGCCTAAAAAAAAAGAAAAATGAATGCAACATCACATCTAAGAAATGGTAAGATGCAGTATATTAAATGTTTTTTTGGGTTTAATACCACTTTGTTGCTCATAATAAATAAAAGATAAAAATGTATGTTCCAAAGCAACAAAAACAGGCAGCGCTCATTTTTTTTACATACTGGAAAATCTTAGCATTCTTTGTGTGCTCCTAAAGAGAATCTTTAGCTTTGGGAATCGATTTTGCAGCTTGGCCAATTATACCAAGAATTGACAATTTTCATTCTTTAAGGACAAGGTCAGACAAGCATGTTTAAAAGCTGTGATGTTCTCAACTGGAAATTGCAGTCCTTTTTTTTATGTTGAGATGAAAACCTGACATCATTTCAGCATTTGATATAAAGTGAATCCTTCTCCCATGACACATAAGCCATGTGCAATTTTTTTAACTGGATTGTTCTCCTATAGTCTAGTATGATAGAAGAAGAAACATTCGCACTGAAACGAGTTGTGTGATGTTTTATTACAAGCAGATGTTATATTTTTTATCTCCAGTTAGGAACAGAGCTCAAATTAAGAAGTCATTTGCATGTCTGACCATGACATGTAGCCAATTAAGGATCTATGACAGGGGTAGGCAACCCCCCCCCCCGGTACTGGTGTCGCAAGCGGCACTCAAAGCCTCTTTTGCCGGCACTCAACTCCCTCCCCAGCAGCGCAGGGAGATGTCAGTGAGACGCTAATGCATTCTAATCTCATTATTCCCCATGCCGCACCAGGGGGAGGCACTGTGCCCCCACACGTTGTAAAAGATGGGAAACATTGTTTGGTTCTCTAACTTTGCTGTAGCTGCGATTGTCAGCTTTTGTGATTGGGGAAGAGATTGGGTGCAGTTCTGGTAGGGAGGGCGGTCCCTGTTTCCAGTAGGAAACAGCTAAAGCCAATCACAGCCCTGCTAGCCCCGTCCACCTTTTGGGAGGAAGATGACTCGCTTGGTTGCCACTACCAAACTCATAAAGAAGGGATTTCACTGTGATTGAGAAAACCCTAATCAGGTGACAGTTTGTGGAATTACCAGACATCCCAAGTCTCCTGCGAGCCGCGGGAGTCTCCCACATCCCGAGCGGCCAAATGGAGTATGGCCGCTTTGTGTGTGTCTGAGTGACAGGCGGATGTAAGGCACTGCGAGCTGAGGCAGAGGGGGGGACAGTCCATACTGCTGTCCCCAGCCTGCTTCGGCTGCTGCATAGGTACTTTTTTTGAGGGTCGGACCGGCTGATTCAGCAGGAAAGGAGGGGGTGGGTGGAAAGCAGAGAAGACTGATCTGCAGGCTGTAGCTATTAAAAGAAAAAAAAAAGAAAAAAATAAAAAAATTTCCCTCTGTCAAGCGGTCTTTTTCTCCACTTTCGGCTGATGCTGTGCAGTGATCTCCTGTGTGACAAGTACATGAAAGTACCGGTCTGCCCGGCGGATTGATATATAAGAGACCAGCTCCAGCAGCCATACCCCAGGACCAGGGCCCAGCTCCAGC
The DNA here is from genome assembly GCF_042186555.1 of Aquarana catesbeiana. Classification (NCBI taxonomy): domain Eukaryota; kingdom Metazoa; phylum Chordata; class Amphibia; order Anura; family Ranidae; genus Aquarana; species Aquarana catesbeiana. Next base: position 324,977,742 of record NC_133325.1, read on the forward strand.
AGTCAGATCCTTGGCCCCAGCAGCCAGGCCCTAGCAGCCAGACCCCAGGACCATTAGCCCAGCCCCAGCAGCTGTGTGATCAGGCTGCATTTCATTGGGCATTGGTAAGGCTGCATTTGATGGACACTGGTATAGCTGCATTTAATTGGCACTGATCAGGCTGCATTTAATTGGTGCTGATAAGGCTGCATTTTATGAGGGGGGGTTGGTGCCGGCCGGTCACCTCCCTGAAATGAGTTTGAAACCTCCCTAAAATTAGTTTTTGCAGGTTGGGATGTCTGAATTACTGTTGAGCTTCTGGGAATTTTGTTGAAATTATTCCTGAACCTTTGCGTCATTTACTACTGAACCCCTGCACTCTGTGTCCCTTTAAGCCACAGCCAGTATTCAGCACAATGAAAATCACACCCAACTTTTGCTGCGGAGCAGAGTGACGCACTTTTTCTCAGCTGCGGGGGCCTGACTTATGATTCTGCACACAGGCCCATTGCTTTCAGAAAATACCCCTGACCTGAGCTCATAATTGTGCATCCATTCCAGATGCTTGTATGTGACATCACATACATCACATACAAGCACGTGGGCTGGATGGGAGAGGTGGATCAGCAGGATGAGTGTGCCAGGACAGGTAATGTGTCTCATCTCTGCTTCCTTTCACCACTCTGCATATCACACATATCATAGATGAGAAGAGGGTACAGTGGTGAAGCAGATGAGCAGGAGGTACAGCGGTGGGGTAGATGTGCAGGGGGGCACAGTGGTGGAAGAGTTGAGAAGGCTTTAACAGTGGCACAGAAGAGCAGGGGGATACACTGAGGGGACAGATGAGCAGGGGGGTTCAGTGTTGGGTCAAATGAGAAGGGAGTTACAGTGGTGGGACAGATGAGCAAGGGGTTACAGTGGTGGGACAGAAGAGCAGGGTGGTACAGTGGTGGGGAAGATGAGCAGGGTGGTACAGTGGTGGGGAAGATGAGCAGGGTGGTACAGTGGTGGGGAAGATGAGCAGGGTGGTACAGTGGTGGGGAAGATGAGCAGGGGGGTACAGAGGTGAAACAGATTTGCAGATGGGACAGTGATCTGAAGTGTGAAGGTGCATGAATTGGGACTGATGTGCAGGATGTTAATTTCTCACTACTAAAGTAGTTTACAGCATTTACTTTATAAAAAATCCTTTTCGTGATTGAGTGTGAAGTTGACATTTTTTTCTTATAAAATTGGTATGCTCATTTTCTTTAAAAGTATTTTTCTGCACACTGTGATCAAATGGTCGCCTACTCCTGATCTATGAGAATAGCTAGCCATAGTAACCATCACAAGTCCTTTAGACACAAATGTAATAATTTATCACAGGGAGAAGTGACAGGGTATGTTTTTATATACAATATGAAGTTTCACAAGAATATTTTGCCTCCATTCTGCAATCACAGTATTTACAGATATACAGGTTAATGCTGGATGTGGTTAGTGAACTGTGTTTCCCAATGAGAAGAAATTTTAAAGCATCTTCTGTTCTCAGCTCACACCTACTTTTTATCAGGGGCCAAGATGTGCCAATGTGAATGAGGCCTAAGGACCCCTTTATAACTTGTAACCTTCACCTTCAACAGTGAAAATGTAAAATGTTCTAAGAATTTTTATTCAATTTGTACTGTAGGTATAAAAATCTAAAACAAAAGTCAAAGGGTGTATTTTTTTGTATGCCGTTGTCACAATAGAAATGTAAGACAAAACACTATGGAGGTTATATACTAAACCTGGCGAGTGCAAAAATCAGGTGCAGCTCTGCATAGAAACCAGTCTGCTTCCAGGTTTTTTTGTCAAAGCTTAATGCCGCGTACACACAATCGGACTTTCTGCCAACAAAACCGTGGATTTTTGTTTGAAGGTTGTTGGCTCAAACTTGTCTTGCATACACACGGTCACACAAATGTTGGCCAATAATTACGAATGTGGGAACGCGGTGACGTACGACGAGCCGAGAAAAAGGAAGTTCAATAGCCAGTGCGGCTCCTTCTGCTTGATTCCAAGCATGCGTGAACTTTTTTGCGTCAGACTTGTGTACACACGATCAGACTTTCCGACAACAAATTTTTGTTGGCGGAAAATTTGAGAACCTGCTATCAAACATTTGTTGGCGGAAAGTCCGACAGCAAATGTTCGATGGAACATACACACGGTCGGACTTTCCAACAACAAGCTCACATCCAACATTTCCCGTCGGTGTGTACACGGCATAAGTGAACAAGCTGAAGTTAGAAGCTGATTGGCTACCATGCACAGCTGTACCAGATTCTGAGTGCACCAATTTTAGTAAATCTCCCCCTATGAGACTAGAAAAACAAATCAATCATTTCTAATTCACATGGAAGTCTTCACATAGTAGTAAAACTGAATAGCATGATTCTGTATTTCGTAACCCACAATTTAATGTGCAAAGGCCCATACACACGATAGGACTTTTTGACAACACACATGCAAATTAGCTGTTTTAAGGCAACATCCTACCGTGTGTACCCTCCATCGCACAAACTTTTTCGGTTTTCGTCTGACAAATGTTGGCTGTGCAAACAAACAAACTTTCCCGCAATAAAAGTCCAAGGTGCAAAATCCTATTGTGTGTACACAAGTCCATAGGACTTTAGTCCAAAGTACAAACACGCATGCTCAGAACCAATGCAAAATATCAGACAACAATACAGAAGTTGACCAAAGGGTGGCGGTAAAGAGTGGAATAACCACGTGATTTGGTGAAAGTTGGCTGAAAAAGTCCTGCTGTGTGTATGCTTAATTAGTTTACGGTCAACGCCCTTTGTACAAAATTCCACGGGAAAGTTTGTACAAAGTCCGATCGTGTGTATGAGGCTTTATGGGCAACAAAGTCACAATGCTCCACATGTTACAGACAGCATGATTCTGACAGCTCCTCGGGAAATGCCCAGTGGCAAGTAGCTTTAAATGATGGGAAATAGTTTGACAAGGCTGCTCTTGGAAAAGAGTGGGACTAATATAGCTATACTGAGCTAGCATATATTCTGATGAGATGTCTCATTTGCTTTAGGAAGAAAACAAGCACAAAAAGGCATATCTGGACACATCTGCATTCCTGGTCTGTGGTAACTCCAAAAATCAGCTATCTTGCTCATCTTCGTTCACTTGATAGGAAACTTTTATGTCAATCATTTCAAAAGAATATTTAAAAATACATTTCAACATTCAAATACTTATTTACTATATTGGGCTTTTCATTTATCTTGCAAAGAGTGATGTGCCAAGTACATAACAAAGGGCAGTCAAGGCACCAATAATTCATGTTTCAGTAATGTTAGTTAATAGACCAAAATAGGTTGCTGTAAATTGTATGTCATCCTATTACTATATACAGTTTGTACTACATCATATTCTTGACAATTTATTAATGGAAAAAATTATCAATATTTGCATAACTGTTCAATGATTAACATAATGAAAATAATATAAAGGGTTCTGGCTGAGAATCCAAATGTTGTCTTCTTAAAAAATTGCAGTTCTTTTATTGCCTTGACAGGACAAGAGAACTAATCAAATTATATTATTAACCAAGAGTAACACTAATGCCCCGTACACACGGTCGGACTTTGTTCGGACATTCCGACAACAAAATCCTAGGATTTTTTCCGACGGATGTTGGCTCAAACTTGTCTTGCATACACACGGTCACACAAAGTTGTCAGAAAATCCGATCGTTCTAAACGCGGTGACGTAAAACACGTACGTCGGGACTAAACGGGGCAGTGGCCAATAGCTTTCATTTCTTTATTCTGAGCATGCGTGGCACTTTGTCCGTCGGATTTGTGTACACACAATCGGAATTTCCGACAGCGGATTTTGTTGTCGGAAAATTTTATAGCAAGCTCTCAAACTTTGTGTGTCGGAAAATCCGATGGAAAATGTGTGATGGAGCCTACACACGGTCGGAATTTCCGACAACAAGGTCCTATCACACATTTTCCGTCGGAAAATCCGACCGTGTGTACGGGGCATTACAGTTTAAGATTTGGTGTCAATGTGTTCCAAACAAGTCGGTGGACCTTGTGCATATTTTAAGTTGTGCTTTGCATGTAAACTTATTTATTATTGTACATATGTAATGTAATTTTATAATCTTTCATTCTGCTGACAGAAATTCCACTCACAGCATAGCATTAAATTAGCCTGGTGCCTTGGTGTATCTGTTGACCTAAATTTACCAACATATCAAGTATTCTCTTTCATCAAACTTTTTATTTTCTTCATTTTATACACACAAGTTAACTTGTGTTTTTACATGTAACTGTACCTCCCACAATTTCTGAAAGAAGACCTTTAGAATACAATGATGGTAGTTGTAGTTTTTTAATGTCACAAGATATTTGCACACTAGTTTATGAAATCTAATTTTTTTGTAAAATATACAATTTTCATGTGCACAAACATAATATAATAATCAAAATGTATGTTAAATATAAAAGATGAGATTGGGACTTATTTAATAATAAGATATGTGGACGATGGTGGAGCTTTTAAGGAGTGGATGTCAGGCTAGGAGCATATAACAGGTAACAGTTCAGGTGTTCTGATTATGCAAAGAGTTCAAAGAAGAGCACATACCATGAGCAGGTCTGAGCAGAGCAGGTCAGCTGGGACTTGTAGTTCACCGCTGTAGATGAAGGATAGATGTTGTCTGGTGCTTGTAGTTCACCGCTGAAGATAAAGGTACTACAGTAGAATCAGGCAAAGCGTAGTCTAGGCAAGCTGGGTCATACACAGGAATATCAGAGTCCAAACGGTACCAAATCAGAAGCAAGCAAACAGGGTCAAACGAGCCGGGTCATACACGAAATAGACAGAGCAGAGATCAGCTGGATCAAACACAAGGTAAACTCTAACACTGATTGAATGCTGATACAGGCGATTTAAAGGTGAGCTGGCCAATCACTGTTGTTTCCCAGGAAAAGGCTGTGTCAGGTGAGTTGTGCTGGGTCCTAAAGGGATCCTAGTACTGACAGTGGGGGGATGGGTTGCATGGAGATGTGAGAGCTGAAGATGGGCGAAAGTGGGATGTGGATGGGGGATGCATAGGTAAGCGGCTGTGGTAGAAGGCTAAACTCTGCACTCTCTTTGTAGTGCACCCTCAAACTCTGCACTCTCTCTGTATCTCTCACACCCCAACTCTGCACTCTGAATGTAATGCAATATCCTTCCACACTATTAAACCACTATGTGATGAGGTTTGGAGGGTGTATGTGTGAGGGGGTTTTGGGGGGTCATGATTGAGTTCCTGCACCTATTTTCTGAGAAAAAAAAGCCCTGGATAAAGGACTTTATTGGTTGCCACATATAAACCCGAAATAAATGAAGTGAGCACTCGACAAAATAAGAATTCAAAAGTTTATTAACACTAAAATTTTGTTAAAACATTAATTAAAACATTTCAAAAACACTTTCCAATACCGTATAGTAAGTTCCCCAAAATAGAAAAAGCACACTCATATCATGTGTATATATATATATATATATATATATATATATATATATATATATATATATCTATGAAACAAATATCTTCTATCATTGCCATCCTGATAAAATATATACGAACCTTTCCTTGTCCTTGGGGCAAAGGGAAATTGAGAAGCATTTGACACATTCCCCTTCTCCCATGGGACAGTGCTGGTGTCTTGTAATTGGCACAGCACTATCACATAGCCCCATGTGGACATCAACTCAGAGCTTTCTTTTGACAGCCAAAGCAGTGAATTCAAGCAGGCCTTTGATTTACTTTATGAATCATTTCCATCACTACCTAGATTGCACCTTATGGAGTCTTATAGAGCCCACATAACATGCTGAAATGTTTTAAAATTCAAACAACAAATATAATGTTTTCATTGCTGTCTGTGTCACCCTCTATATTTTATTTTTGTAACCAATGACATAAAAAATAAAGTGATGTGAACCCCACATTTTTACTGTGGTTGCAAAAACAAGAGGTAAGGGTTATTCTTCTATATCTTCTCACTTCTATATACACCTTCACTACTATGTTTCCAGGAGAGGAAGTGAAGGGAAATCTTCCTAACAGGACATACAGTAGACAGAAAAATATATACTGACAGGGGTTTTAGCCATTCCATACTCTTTCTAAAATTAAAGAAAAGTTTTGGATAAAAATACACTTTAGGGCGACCTGTCTAGCGTGCATAGTCGTTGGGAGGATATATGGCCACTGTAAGGATTGGGTGGGGCTGGAGAATTTGGTCTCAAATGCTGACTTATGATACCTACCGTGGATAACCAAGGAACATATAGCTCCCCCGACCATAGCACACCCACTTATTGGCCCCACACTCAACACCTTTAACAAAGCCTGTGCCAAATATGCGGTTTCTGCAAAGGTATGCCCAATTACCCCAATTCGTAATAATCCGGACTTTCCTCCGGGCGTGGCAAGAACCTATGTGGAGACTGAATGGCCTTACACTGAAATGCTAGCTAAGCACTTCTTTAGTAGAGGCCGTTTCCTGCGCCAAACTGAACTCGCAGAGCGCTTCAACACGGGCTCGTTTCCGTTTTGGCCCTATATCCAGCTTAAACACTTCATAGATGATCCAGCACGTAGGGGAGGCTTCACAAGGAACCTCACAGTATTGGAGTCACTGTGTTCAACCGCACCCCCACAGAGGCATCTTATCTCAGTACTTTATGCTTCTCTTCATGAACAAACACCAGAAATTTTGCGCTCGGAATGGGCCTACTGGGAGTCGGTGCTTGGCAGGGGTATAGAGGAGGAAAGTTGGGACGGGATTAACTTCTATCTCCACAAGGGTTCTTTAAACGTCTCAGTCCAAAAAAACGGCTATAAACTGAGAACACGCTGGTACAGAACACCTGACTTAATGCACAAATTTTCACCCACTGTGCCGGAGCAATGCTGGAGATGTGGTAGGGAGACGGGATCATTCATTCACATTTGGTGGAGTTGCCCATCCTTACAACCTTACTGGCGTAAAGTGCATGAGGTGACAACAAAGGTATCCTCTCTCCCGTTTTTCCCGAGTTTACTCCGGCACAGTATCTCTTACACTTATTGGAGATACCTAAAAACCACTACTATAAATCGATCGCATTACATATGATCTATGCGGCTAGAATGTGCATACCAATCCATTGGCGGTTGGCACTGGCACCAACTCTGGTCGAATGGACTCACCGGATTAACTGGATTGCGGAGATGGAGGAGCTGATTTACACCTCTCTTGATAAAATCTCTACTTATACTGTGACTTGGGACGCTTGGACATCCTTTAAGGCTTCTAAGTCTTATCTAGAACTTTTTTAAAGGCTAACTCAGTAATACGCCAACGATGACCCTCTTGGAGAGTCTTCCCCCAAAATAGGCAGCAGAGAGGGCAGCTGGTGATGATCTCACCCCCTCTTCCTTCCTTTCTTGCACTCATTCCTTGGGGGACCTCCTACTCCCTTCTCCCCCCACCCCTTTTCCTCTCTTTCCTTATCCCTACCTCCCCCCTACTTTTTTTTTTTTTTCTTCTTTCTTCTCCTACACTCCGAGAAACGTAAACAGGGGCTTTACTAGCTTGCTGTTGGCTTAAACTCTATGCATTAGCAGGCTTAAGCTCAGGATCGAAAGGACCGGAGATAGATTGTGACACACTTGGTTCATGCGTAAGCACGCTTTTGTTCTCTTTACTGTTTCCTGTTTTTACTGGGCCATGCCCAGACAACTATTGTTCTGTATGTGATTGACGAGGATTCATGTAACTCGCTTCTTTTTGTACTATTCGCATACTTTAAATAAAATATTTGTGGAAAAAAAATAACACTTTAACTCAAAAAGTATTCCCCAACACAAAGTACCTCATTATGCATCATGTTCACCTCTTTCTCTGTAGCGAGCCTCTGCTTCAAAAAACAGCAGGTCCTGTACTGAACACAGCTTCCCCAAGATCCAAAAATACATGCAAACTCAGTACAAATAATACACAAATGCCAATTTACTTGTATCCTTTATTGAATAGGCTATTCTTTTTATTGCAGTACAGTATATTTTCGGTCAAAAGTCAGTTGACAATTGTAGTGGTCTCACAATCGTGGCATGAGGGCACAAACTGTGGGACTCTGCACTTGACAAACTTTTAAAGTCCAGATTACCGAAATAAAAGACAGAGACTTTTAAAAAGCTTCTGTCCCTCATGCTCTCGGCAGAAACAACATGATGCTGCTCCCAAACAAGACTGCAAAGTCTGCCTCTGTAATCCCACTGCTCCTGCCCTCCAAAACCTCTCAGACAACTGGCTATGTGCAGGGCTCAACCCCACAGCTCAGTTGCTGGACGTAGCATGGAACATGTCCACAATGTATAAACTGCAAAATGGTACACAGAATATTTGTAATTGCTATCCAGCCATGCTTTTTTGCAGACCCAGAGACCAGAGCATGTCTGGCCACTTTTACAACCAAGCAGGACTGAGCGGCCTTTATCTCACAGATCAAGAAGGTGCCGTGGGATAGACTAAAAGAGGACCTTCCCCTTTATCATAAAAATAAAAACAAAGGTACCTTTAAAAATGTTTAGCAATGGCAATCTACAAACAAATACTTATAAATAATTGCAGGTTTTGTATTCTTTGCATACCCTTCCCCTTTATCATAAAAATAAAAACAAAGGTACCTTTAAAAATGTTTAGCAATGGCAATCTACAAACAAATACTTATAAATAATTGCAGGTTTTGTATTCTTTGCATACCCTATCTTTTCCTTCCTATTATACTCACAGTAGACATTTTTTTTTTTAACTTTTAAACCTGCAACTTCTGACAAATAATATAGGAAGTAGAGCAATATTGACGCTTGGTGTGGCCAAAGCATTCGACAGTATAGAGTGGGATTTTCTGTGGAATTGTTTAAGATGCTATAGGTTTGGGCCTTGATATATAAAATAGATACAACTTTTATATAATTCCATGAGCGCTAGGGTACAGGTAACCGGATATATATTGACCCCCTCATTGTATAGAGGAACAAGGCAAGGCTGTCCTCTATCCCCACTCCTCTTCGCGTTGGCCTTAGAACCACTGGCGGTGGCTATTCGGAACTGCACGGATTTTGTGGGGTTTCGGAGACCCACAGGTGAAGACAAAATAGCACTTTACGCGGATGACACCTTAGTGTTTCTAGGGGATACATCTTCATCCTTGCCCGCAGTTATGTCTTTAATTGATGTTTATGGGTCCTTTTCAGGATTTAACATTAACTGGGACAAATCAGTAATATTACCCCTCGACTCTATACACATGGAGCTTCTACACCAGGCTCATCAGGTTGCTCTGGTTACATCATTTAAATATTTGGGAGTGATAGTTACTCCCAAAGTTACTGAATATATAAACGTGAATTTGGTCCCTCTGATTGTCAAATTTCGGCATGTAGGTAAAACATGGAGTAAATATCCATTAACTGTGATAGGGAGAACAAATTTGGTGAAAATGGTGTGGATGCCCCATTCTGTTAAATATATTGCATAATTGCCCTATATGGTTGACACTGCGGTTATTTAAGACCATCAACTCTGTCTTTGGGGGTTTTATATGGAAAACCTAGAATCGGACTTGAAATATTGTAACTGGCGAAGGATAGTGGGGGAATTGCGATACCTAACGCAAGACTATACTTTATTGCAACGCAATTACAACATTGGTATGGTTGGGAGGATGTAGATATGCAGGATCCTATACAGATCATATTATGTCAGGTTAGAATGTCTCCCTTAGTCCAATCAGTAGTGGCTCATCAATTCCATAATAAAAGAACGTTTCCTACTTTCCATTTATTTCATAGATTATGGGAAGCAATATGAACTATTACTCAGCATAAAGGCTATACCAGACACATGCCTACATGGGACAATTATTGTCTATGTGAATTAAATAAGCTGCCTGAATTTCCAGAGTGGAAGAAAGCTGGTATAGTATTTCTATATCAATTATATAAAGGGGATGTTTTATTACCTTTTAATATACATAAAAATCACTATCAGTAATTGAATAATAATTTCTACCAATATCTTCAAATACATCATGCATTACAAAGTCAGACCTCTAAATTTCAGCTGCAATACAATCCATCCAATATTTTATCTTAGGTAGTTTCTACATCTTGTATGAAACAAGAGTTAATAGGAGACCTCCATTTTGTTTTACAAATCGCAAAAGCACCCGAATACAGGTAAATCGATTTACTCGTTGGCAAAGGGATATAGAATCTCTGGACAAGGAAGAGTGGGCTCGGGCATTGGAGGCTTTACCTGAGGTCTGTCTCTCGCCATCCCAAAGGCTGATTCAACTTTTTATTTTACATAGGGCTGATAATACCCCACAAAAGCTTCATGCCTGGGGAAAAGCTATAACACCGCTTTGCCCTTGTTGTGCTTTGTCTAACGGTTCTCTTATTGTTATGCTTATGCCCCAAACGTTATCGTTATTGGGAAACAGTCTTTAAAACTTTAAATTTATTATGACCTACTGAAGTGATAGGGACCCCTAAACTTGCACTTTTGGGAATAATCCCTGATGGAGTATTACCAGACGAGATGCATATTATGTGGACTAGGTCCTTAGATTTAGCACATAAACTTATTTTACAAAAATGGACCTCTCCTATATCCCCAACCCATAAACAATGGTGTAAGAAACTTAATTATATATTAAAAAGAGAAAAGTTGATGTATAAACATAGAGGACCCTCCAAAAAATTTGAAAAAATATGGTCCTGTTGGATAGATCCCAGTAACCTATTATATAATATATTCAGTATTATAGAGGACTGAAGAAAAAAAATATAAGTGAATGATATTAGGTTAGGTTAGAGAAATGAGTCTGCAGGAGAGGGGTTAATGGATGTCACCTTAGGGGAGCTGTTATAGTTCTGTTCTATGGATTATAATGAGTAGTCTCTATTAATCTAGGTTGGCGAAGTCAACACATAATATATGTTTATGCCTTTGTGCACGATCATATTTTGTTTATTTTAAGTATATGATTGTATGTTAGTTATTTGAGTCTGAGTGGTGCTATGTTTGTTTGTTTGTTTTGTTTTCTTGTTTTTTTTTTTTATTGATATTGATTTTGTTTAATTTAATTTGTTTAATTTGATTTAATTTATGTAAGTGAATGCATATTATAGGGTGCCTCTTTTGGGGTTGTCCCTACAATGATCTATGTGTTATTGTACTAAATGACTAATAATAAAAAAATTACTTAATTAGAAAAAAAACTTTAAGTTGCGTGTAGAAAAGTACAAAATGTACTAAAAACAGAAAAAAAAGCAGTACAAGGTACACACTGTGGTCAAGATGTAGTATACTAAAAAAAGAATGCTATGGCTTGGTGCAGTAAGCTGGAAGCTGAACATGGAAGGTTTTTTTTTACCATTAAGGCAAAAAAAAAAAACTTTAGTCTTTACAACCACTTGAACCACTTGTAAAATAACCTCCCTCAAAACCTTTCCAATGACCTCTAGGAGTAATACAACCGTCTATGGCTCACCATGCATCACATCATGCTTTAGAGACTACTATAAAACCATATACAATCAACCACCCCAATCTGGGGCCCCTACCCTACAAGAAAAATTGCAAACTATCAAACACTATATAGCTTACTCAGGCCTTCCAATCCTTTTGTCATCTGATAATACGAAGCAATTAGAGAAACCCATCCAGAATGATGAGTTGCTTTAATTGAGTAAAGTCTTTAGAACTAGGTAAAGCACCAGGTCCAGATGACTTTTCAGCAGATGCTGCGAAGCCTTTGCAAACAACCTAGCTCCCAGTGTTTTGTCTGCTTTAACTTGATACTAAAAGGCTATAATCTCCCAGAGGATATGCAATGTACTCATATCAGCGATATCACAACCTGAAAAAGACCCCACTCACACACAAAATGTATTCCTATTTTCCTTCTGAATATTGATCTAAAATATTTATGAAGATTCTGCTGTACAGACCTGTCAGGGCTAGGCTCAGCCCTTCTTTCTCTGAGCTGGCCACTCAGCTGTCGGTTAATTGCCTCTGACTGAACACCCCACCACCGCTGCCTCTGTCTGAATCCAGCCACCACCGCTGCCTCTGACTGAACCCCCCACCACCGCTGACTCTGACTGAAACCCCCCTCCCCACCACCACATCTGCCTCTGACTGAACCCCCCCCCCCACCACCATCACATCTCCCTCTGACTGAACTCCCTCCCTCCCCGTCACCACTGCCTCTGACTGAATCCCTCCACCACCACCATCACTGTTGCCTCTGTCTGAACCCCCCACCACCACCATCACTGCTGCCTCTGACTGAACCCCCCCACCACCATCGCTGCTGCCTCTGACTGAACCCCCCACCAGCACCACTGCCTCTGACTGAACCCCCCCACCACCACCATCGCTGCTGCCTCTGACTGAACCCCCCACCAGCACCACTGCCTCTGACTGAACCCCCCACCACTGCTACCTCTGTCTGAACCTCCCTTACCAGCAATTTTAGCTTTAATTGTCATGATATAAAATAATGTATGTGGGGGCCTTTTTTTTTGAGGGGGGGCAGCATTTCATTCTTTGACCCAGGCAGCACAATGTCTTGGACCAGGACTGCCTCTGTGTCATCCTCCCCATGTCTCAACTGTCTAGCACTCTCATTTTTTCCTTCAAATTGGCATTCTCCTATATCACTTATGTAGGTACCAAAATCACAAGTTCTATTGATAAGATCTATGTGGCAAACTTTCCACTAATATTAAATACTAATGAACAGGGTATGTAAACCTGAAGTAAATCCTCACACACATGGCTTGGAACGTAGGAATATAATTTTAAAAATGAATGTATTTCCCCAGAAACTCTATGTTTTCAAACCCTTCTAACTTTTATCCCATTCCTCATTCCTAAAATATCTTTACCAATCATGCTTGCCATTACTTTGGCACAAATCTTGTTTCAGAGTCTCCTATAAGCTGCTCACTCTATCTAAGGAATATGGAGGAAAAGGTTTCCTTGGCCCTGTGAAATACTACCCAACTGCCAGAATTCTGGACTCCTGCAGAAATTAAATTGCAAAAACAATGGATCTCCCTGCAGTAGTCAAACTCTGGAAGCTAAAAGCATCAAAACCACACTCTCTCATCATTGGCCCAATGTAGTGGCTGAAGCTGGATGTTTCCAATGTCCATGGAAACTACCTTCCTGTATGATACCTGCAATTGGGAACCCAGCCTTTACGATGAGGCCGGCAGAAAAACGCCAATCAACAAATACTGTCTTCACAACCTAATGTCCACCGATGGTATTAAATTAATTACAGATTTAGGATCCATGCTAGACCTACCATTAGATGACTGGAGACTTTTTTAACTATCACGCTTCTTTTCAAAACTACTCACCACACTTACTACCTTTTAAGTGACTGTGTTCTGACAATAAGTCAATGAGGCATTTGGCCTTCCTTGCCTACTAAGCCCTTACTACACCCCCAGATAACTTCACCTTTCCCCCCTTTCTTAGTGAAATGAGTAAAGGACCTCACTCTCTCCCTTACCCCTGGTCAAAAGTATGATGTACTGTATTTCTTATATCATTCATTCATTCACTAATAAACAAATTTCAGGATTCCAGCTATAAAATCCTGCAGGTAGTACAGGGTCCCACAATCCTCCACAAAATATACCCACTCAGTTTCAGTTCATGCCGAAGATGTGAAGAGGCTAAGGGAACTTTGCTAGACATTTTTTGGTCCTGTGACAAACTTTGTGATTTTTGGAAAGAGGTTTACAACCTCACCCAAAAAATTAAGCTGGCCACAGACGGAACCAAATGTGGCTGGCTCACCAGGAACTGGCTGAATTTTGATCCATCTCTGGGCAGGCTGGCTGTGCTGTATTCAATCTATCAATCAACTTCGGTACAACCAGCCTGTCAGATATTTTTGTGTGTGATTACTTTTGGCACCTATAGCTTATAGCTCAAGAGCTAATCAGCAGGCCTTTTTTGGTCATGCGCCTTCGACAGAAGCTGGCCAAATGGCTCACTACTGTCAGACTGGCTGCAGTACACATGGGCCGAATGCCAGCCGGTTTCCATTGAACCAGCCGATGCCATCCGACAATTGGCCCATGTGTACTAGGCTTAAGGAAACCGGGAGAAATGAGAGAACTTGTGATAGATGGCTATGAATGAGAATGATGAGATATTGTCATGGCAGCTGCCATTCTTTTCTTTCCTTTGCTTCTGTTTGTCACACTTGAAAACAATTAGGAGGCAAAGTACAATACAATGCCTAAATAAAATTAACACCTGCCAGATAATATCTGTTCAAAAGCCAGTCCAGTGACTTACAGAATAGCAGGATATTCAGAGGTTTTGAAGATTAGTTATTGATTTTACCAATAACAGGTAAACACAAAATGAAATGTGAAACAAACAGCATTCATCCATCACATAGTACATTATTATCTTTATGTTTGCCTTGTTTTTCTTTTTATATTTATAGCTGTATGGCTGATAGAGTGATTATCAGTTTGGGTTTTACCTATATAACCATTGTATAAAGACTAAAGAAGATGTAAAGAAGTGGGGTAATAAATTTGTTTGTGATGCATCAGGTATATACTAATGTCAATTTCTCACAAAAATGGGGAACCGCTGGAAAACCTTGAGGAGTAACAACACCATTTCTATTTTACAAGGCAAGAGCAGCAATGTGCAATCAACTCACCATAGGAAGTTTATTCGACAGCACCATGACCAGAGATCACCAAGTAAAATGGTTAGGAGGTCACAGTGTTCATCGTAGTACAAGGTGGGGGTAGGAACTATAGTGCATGGGCATGAAACTAGGAAGATGGGAGCATAAAGTGGAGAGTGATACACATGTAGCAGAATCTCTAACCTCTTCCAGTACAATGAGAACCTTTGAGGCCACAGACCGCTGACATCCTTCAATATGTAGTGGGTTGTGAGGCATTGTGGGTGCAAAGGTGATAAAACTCATTGGGCATCAGACACTTCTTGGATGCAAAAGAGGTTTTATTTCTTTTAACAGTCCTTTTATATTTTGCAAGGGAAAGAGGGTTGGGCCTAGGACACCCTTAAGTAATTGCAATTTTGATAGGCAGACTCCAAGACTTCAATAGGAGGACAGCCATACACGGAAAGGCCCCAGCAAGGTGCCACTTCTGCACATGATGTTTTAGGCATGAACCCCTCCGATCCCAATCGTTCAAGCAATGGATATATGGGAAACAAACAAAGTCTCCATAGGGTAAAACCATTTATTAAGATGTTAAGATAACAATAAAAAGCCAAATGGCCGCTTACATTTGTAGGTACCTACCCGGCACTGGGGCTGCTCATTTGTTAGGGTATGGTTGGTGTCAGAGACCCATCGCCCTGCTTCAAGGACGGTGTGCGTTCCATCCGGCGTGAGAGACAACCAGATAACCAGAAGTAGGAAAACAATCACGTGACCACGTACCGCTTGTTTTCCTACTTCTGGTTATCTGGTTGTGTCTCGCGCGCCGGGTGGAACGCATGCCGTCCATTGATGCGGTGCGATGGGTCTCTGACACCAACCATACCCTGACAAACGAGCAGCCCCAGTGCCGGGTAGGCACCTACAAATATAAGTGGCCATTTGGCTTTTTATTGTTATCTTAACATCTTAATAAATGGTTTTACACTATGGAGACTTTGTTTGTTTCCCATATATCCATTGCTTGAACGATTGGGATCGGAGGGGTTCATGCCTAAAACATCATCCAGGTGTCCAGCCGTCCATGTGAGCAGGCACAATCCTGCATAAGCGCTAGTGACTCTCTTTTTAACTAAAGGGGTCATTGGTATCTGGTAAGCAGATATCGATTACTTCAAGGTGTATTTTCTTCTTTCTGGTGACGAAACATTTTTTTATCAACGGCAAGCAATTGGCACATTTTGGAAGATATCACTTCACTCTAGAACTTATTATTCACTGCTGTTGTGATCATTTACCATTGGCATTGTTATCAATGTACTGTTTTGGTTGGTTATGCAATAACTTCACTGTTAATAATTATAATAATTTAATTTCCCTTATTAAGGTATTCAATTAAGCATAATTTTGTTGCACTCCAATTATTATATCTTACTATCTAGCGCCCCCTATCTACTTATCTACCATTTGATCATTTATGTTCAAGTTGGGGAGCAGCATGATTTATGTTTATTTATATATTTTTTTCACTGGTTGAATTTATGTATATGATTCACTTATTCACCAAAATTATTGACACCATTGGCGTGGAGTTAGTAATGTTTTTTGCTGTACCCTATGGCTACAGTACTTAACAGTTCCTAATTCAAACGTAACAATTCTCTCAGCTTTACTACAACTTCTACTTGTAGTTCCTCAGCCCCTTGAGCTCCTGGTCTCTCACTGGACTCTCTGATTCACTAACTGAATCCCGTGAGCTCCTCAAGGTTTTTGCAGTGGTATCTCCCTCAAGCGTCACCCATGCTTCCCTGCTGGGTCCCTAGCTTTGCACTTTGGATATCTTCAGCCTCAACCCTGCTGACTGGCTCAGTCCCTAGCTTGGCACACAAGGCTGCTCCGCAAGTGTCACCTCCGCTGGTTGGGTCCCTGACTTGATCACCGCCTGAAGTTTCCTGATTCTCCACTGTGCCTGTTCGGGGAGAATACTGCCCCGTTACCTGCTTCAGTTACTCCATGTGGTTCCTGGTAAAGGTTTTTGGTCCCTTAGTGGCGACAGCTTCCCTTCTACCTCCGACCACGACAGATTCTCTGGCCAGCAGAACTGTCACTTTTGGTTGGACTGCAAGTCGCAGTCCCAATTCTGCGCTACCCTCTTACTTCTGGGTAGGCCCTCACACAGCCTAACAGCCAGATGCCAGGAGAAATGAGAGAACTTGTAAGAGATGGCTATGAACAAGAATGATGAGATATTGTCATGGTAGCTCCCATTCTTTCCTTTCCTTTGCTTCTGTTTGTCACACTTGAAAACAATTAGGAGGCAAAGTACAATACAATGCCCAAATAGAATTAAACCCTGCCAGATAATATCTGTTCATAAGCCAGTCCAATAACTTACAGAATAGCAGGATATCTAGAGGTTTTGAAGATTAGTTATTGATTTTACCAATAACAGGTAAACACAAAATGAAAAATGAAACAAACAGCATTCATCCATCACATAGTACATTATTATCTTTATGTTTGCCTTGTTTTTCTTTTTATCTTTATGGCTGATAGAGTGATTATCAGTTTGAGTTTTACCTATGTAACCATTTTATAAACATTAAAGAAGATGTAAAGAAGTGGGCTAATAAATTTGTTTGCGATGCAGTAGGTATATGCTAATGTCAATTTCTCACAAAAATGGGGAGCCCCTGGAAAATCTTGAAGAGTAACAACACCATTTCTATTTTACAAGTCAAGAGCAGCAATGTGCAATCAACCCACCATAGGAAGTTTATTGGACAGCACCATGATCAGAGATCACCAAGTAAAATGTTTAGGAGGTCACAGTGTTCATCGTAGTACAAGATGGGGGTAGGAACTATAGTGCATGGGCATGAAACTAGGAAGATGGGAGCACAAAGTGGGGAGTGATACACATGTAGCAGACTCTCTAACCTCTTCCAGTCTAATGAGAACCTTTGAGGCCACAGACCGCTGACATCCTTCAATTTGTAGTGGGTTGTGAGGCATAGTGGGTGCAAAGGTGATAAAACTCATTGGGCGCCAGACACTTCTTGGATTCAAAAGAGGTTTTAGTTCTTTTAACTGTCCTTTTGTATTTTGCAAGGGAAAAGGGTTGGGACCAGGACACCCTTAAGTAGTTGCAATTTTGATAGGCAGACTCCAAGACTTCAATAGGACAGTCGTACAGGGAAAGGCCCCAGCAAGGTGCCACTTCTGCACATGCAGGTTTGCTGTCCCCTATGGCTACAGTACTTAACAGTTTCTAATTCAAATGTAACAGTTCTCTCAGCTTTACTACAACTTCTACTTGTAGTTCTTCAGCCCCTTGAGCTCCTGGTCTCTCACTGGACCCTCTGATTCACTAACTGAATCCCATGAGCTCCCCAAGGCTTTTGCGGTGGTATCTCCCTCAAGCATCATCCACGCTTCCTTGCTGGGTCCCTAGCTTTGCACTTCGGATATCTTCAAGCTTCACCCCTGCTGACTGGCTCGGTCCCTAGCTTGGCACACAAGGCTGCTCTGCAAGTATTACCTCCACTGGTTGGGTCCCTAATTTGATCACTGCCTGAAGTTTCCCGATTCTCCACCGTGCCCGTTCGATGAGAATACTGCTCCAGTACTTGTTTCAGTTACTCACTGTGGTTCCTGGTAAAGGTGGTTGGTCCCTTAATGGCGACAGCCTCCTTTCTACTTCCGACCACGACAGGTTCTCCGGCCAGCAGAACTGTCACTTTTGGTTGGACTGCAAGCCACAGTCCAAACTCTGGGCTGCCTTCTTACATCTAGATAGGCCCTCACACAGCCTGGCAGCCAGATGCCCCCAGGATAGGCCCAATCTCCGGCCTAGCAACCTGGGGCAGACAACACATTCCACCCAGATGGCAGTTCGGGTGGCACAGAGCGTAGATCACCTGACCTCTCCTGAATATATAAGTTCTCCCAGCAGGCCAAGAGATTCAAGAAAACCCCTGCCCATTGGCTGAGCTATCCCATATCCATAACCTGACCTTGGGTTGCCCTCCTCATATCTAGTACAAGTTCCCGGCTACCTAGTGATAGAAGAGAAAAAGTGCAACAAGGTCAAACTTACATGTTACAGTAGAAGTATTGCCCCTTCACCACTCACCCTCCCCAGTCCTCACTTGATCCAGCACTGTGCCCAGCTGTAGTGGCTCTCTCCTTTGCTACAATTACACTTTGCTACAATCTAAAGTAGTGAGTGTACAGCTTGTATAACAATGTAAATTTGCTGTCCCCTCAAAATAACTCAACACACAGCCATTAATATAAACCACTGGCAACAAAAGTGAGTACACCCCTAAGTGAAAATGTCCAAACTGGGCCCAACTTGCCATTTTGCCTCACCGGTGTCATGTGACTCGTTAGTGTTACAAGGTCTCAGGTGTGAATGGGGAGCAGGTGTGTTAAATTTGGTGTTATCGCTCTCACTCTCTCATACTGGTCACTTGAAGTTCAACATGGCACCTTATGGCAAAGAACTCTCTGAGGATCTGAAAAAAAGAATTGTTGCTCTACATGAAGATGGCCTAGGCTATAAGAAGATTGCCAAGACCCTGAAACTGAGCTGCAGCATGGTGGCCAAGACCATACAGCGGTTTAACAAGACAGGTTCCACTCAGAACAGGCCTACCAAAGAAGTTAAGTGCATGTGCTCAGCGTCATATCCAGAGGTTGTCTTTGGGAAATAGATGTATGAGTGCTGCCAGCATTGCTGCAGAGGTTGAAGGGGTGGGGGTCAGGCTGTCAGTGCTCAGACCATACATCGCACACTGCATCAAATTGGTCTGCATGGCTGTCGTCCCAGAAGGAAGCCTCTTCTAAAGATGATGCACAAGAAAGCCCGCAAACAGTTTGCTGAAGACAAGCAAACTAAGGACATGGATTACTGGAACCATGTCCTGTGGTCTGATGAGACCAAGATAAACTTATTTTGTTCAGATGGTGTCAAGCGTGTGTGGTGGCAACCAGGTGAGTAGTACAAAGACAAGTCTGTCTTGCCTACAGTCAAGCATGGTGGTGGGAGTGTCATCATGGTCTGGGGCTGCATGAGTGCAGCCGGCACTGGGGAGCTACAATTCATTGAGGGAACCATGAATGCCAACATGTACTGTGACATACTGAAGCAGAGCATGATCCCCTCCCTTAGGAGACTGGGCCACAGGGCAGTATTCCAACATGATAATGACTCCAAACATGCCTCCAAGACCACTGCCTTGCTAAAGAAGTTGAGGGTAAAGGTGATGGACTGGCCAAGCATGTCTCCAGACCTAAACCCTATTGAGCATCTGTGGGGCATCCTCAAACGGAAGGTGGAGGAGCACAAGGTCTCCAACATCCACCAGCTCCGTGATGTCATTATGGAGGAGTGGAAGAGGACTTCAGTGGCAACCTGTGAAGCTCTGGTGAACTCCATGCCCAAGAGGGTTAAGGCAGTGCTGTAAAATAATGGTGGCCACACAAAATATTGACACTTTAGGCACAATTTGGACATTTTCACTTAGGGGTGTACTCACTTTTGTTGCCAGCTGTTTAGACATTAATGGCTGTGTGTTGAGTTATTTTGAAAGGACAGCAAATTTACACTGTTATACAAGCTGTACATTTACTACTTTACATTGTAGCAAAGTATAATTTCTTCAGTGTTGTCACATGAAAAGATAGAATAAAATATTTACAAAAATGTGAGGGGTGCACTCACTTTTGTGAGATACTGTACAAGAGGAGGAGCCGAGAGTGTCGGCGGGGATCTCGGATGAGCAGGTTTGGGGAGGCTGTGTGTAATTCCACAGCAAAGAGCAGGTAAATATAACATGTTTGTTATTTGAACTCCTTGCGCCGAGCACATGCAAATATGTGGTCTCTCTGTGGCCAGGTCTTGGTACCGAGCAGCCGCATATTTGCATGCAATAGCATCAGTAGAGCAGTGCTGAGAGAGTGTGCCCTGCGCGCTCCCAGAGCAGTTACGGGTGGTTAAATGAAAGCTCCCATTTGCAGCTTGCAGTTGGGAGATTTCCGATCATGTGACTGCCTTGACAACCAATCACTGTGGTCACATGACCGTAAGCCCTGCCCCATCTCCCGGCATACTAACCCCTTAAAGCGCTTTAAGTAATTGTAATATAATTTTAGTGATTTTTTTTTATATACTAAAGATTGTTTTTTCATTTTATTTAAACAATTGTTCAAGATGAAACATTATAAAGCATCATGATGAAACATTTCATATATCAGAAACATGTGTTTCTGCACTAGCTACTAACATTGAAGGCATCCTAAATATAAGAAAAGAGAAAAAGAGACAACTACTTAAATATGGAAAGAAAATTTAAAAAAGTGGAAAGAAGATAGCTAGCCAAGCAAAATAATAAATAGTTAAATTAAATCTATAGAGACATTAAATATTATATTTTGAATAATTTTATATGAAGTATGTTAAAGATCATTTATATTAGATGTTTTCTGTCTCTAATACTGGAACCTTTGCAGAGCTGGACATTGTGGAAGCTACAAGCAAAAGGCAGATATTTTTTCTTTGATGTTATCATCAACTTTTTGTTTGAGAAGCCTCTGTTTCTGTGTATGCCGGTATCACTATGTAATGCTTTAACTGTAATCTGCTCACTTTTCAGTCATGGTTTATTAATTTTTATTCACAGATATAATGTCAGCCATTCACTTTAGGTGACACCCACTAGCTAAACCGCTTTATCCAATAAAGGATAAACAATATACAGTGGGGACGGAAAGTATTCAGACCCCCTTAAATTTTTCACTCTTTGTTATATTGCAGCCATTTGCTAATACCATTTCACCAAGTTCATTTTTTTTCCTTATTAATATACACACAGCACCCCATATTGACAGAAAAACACAGAATTGTTGACATTTTTGCAGATTTATTAAAAAAGAAAAACTGAAATATCACATGGTCCTAAGTATTCAGACCCTTTGCTCAGTATTTAGTAGAAGCACCCTTTTGATCTAATACAGCCATGAGTCTTTTTGGGAAAGATGCAACAAGTTTTTCACACCTGGATTTGGGGGTCCTCTGCCATTCCTCCTTGCAGATCCTCTCCAGTTCTGTCAGGTTGGATGGTAAACATTGGTGGACAGCCATTTTTAGGTCTCTCCGGAGATGCTCAATTGGGTTTAAGTCAGGGCTCTGGCTGGGCCATTCAAGAACAGTCACGGAGTTGTTGTGAAGACACTCCTTCGTTATTTTAGCTGTGTGCTTAAGGTCATTGTCTTGTTGGAAGGTAAACCTTCGGCCCAGTCTGAGGTCCTGAGCACTCTGGAGAAGGTTTTTGTCCAGGATATCCCTGTATTTGGCTGCATTCATCTCTCCTTCGATTGCAACCAGTCATTCTGTCCCTGCAGCTGAAAAGCACCCCCACAGCATGATGCTGTCACCACCATGCTTTACTGTTGCGACTGTATTGGACAGGTGATGAGCAGTGCCTGGTTTTCACCACACATACCGCCTAGAATTAAGGCCAAAAAGTTCTATCTTGGTCTCATCAGACCAGAGAATCTTATTTCTCACCATCTTGGAGTCCTTCAGGTGTTTTTTAGCAAACTCCATGTGGGCTTTCATGTGTCTTGCACTGATGGAGGGCTACAGTGATGGATGACTTTCTACAACTTTCTCCCATCTCCCGCCTGTATCTCTGGAGCTCAGCCACAGTGATCTTTGGGTTCTTATTTACCTCTCTCACCAAAGCTCTTCTCCCCTGATAGCTCAGTTTGGCCGGACGGCCAGCTCTAGGAAGGGTTCTGGTCGTCCCAAACGTCTTCCATTTAAGGATTATGGAGGCCACTCTGCTCTTAGGAACCTTAAGTGCAGCAGAAATTTTTTCGTAACCTTGGCCAGATCTGTGCCTTGCCACAATTCTGTCTCTGAGCTCTTCAGGCAGTTCCTTTGACCTCATGATTCTCATTTGCTCTGACATGCACTGTGAGCTGTAAGGTCTTATATAGACAGGTGTGTGGCTTTCCTAATCAAGTCCAATCAGTATAATCAAACACAGCTGGACTCAAATGAAGGTGTAGAACCATCTCAAGGATGATCAGAAGAAATGGAAAGCACCTGAGTTAAATATATGAGTGTCACAGCAAAGGGTCTGAATACTTAGGACCATGTGATATTTCAGTTTTTCTTTTTTAATAAATCTGCAAAAATGTCAACAATTCTGTGTTTTTCTGTCAATATGGGGTGCTGTGTGTACATTAATGAGGAAAAAAATGAACTTAAATGATTTTAGCAAATGGCTGCAATATAACAAAGATTGAAAAATTTAAGGGGGTCTGAATATTTTCCGTCCCCATTGTATATTGAAACGTACAAGATTAATGTTCTACAAGAGAATACTGTGAGAGTTTCAGAAGAACTTTTTTTAAGAAACTATGCTTTGCACAGTAACATCCCTAATGTCATGATACACAGTCCTTATAAATAGTTTGACAACTGCAAAGACACTCGTGACTAGTCTGAGCTTTGTTACCAAGAAATAAAAAAGGAAAAGACATACAGCAGTTACAGCAGAAGAGAATCTAGGGAAAACCTCTGCAGTTTAATGATGCTTTTTCATGGTCCTTTTGAATAGACAGGTGATGCAGTAATCTAAAAAATTGCAATTCTGTATACTGGTGCCTCCATGCTGATTGCACAGTGTGGCCATGATATGCGAATCACAACAACATATTCATTACTACCAAACTGGTGCACTTTGAAATTTGGCTAGAGTGTTCTTTACCATGAAATCTTGGAATGTGCCAATCTTATTACTCAGAATAGGAATGAGGTTGAGGTTCGCCCCCACTGTGACAAATCTCCAGGATTCACAACGTTCACAAATTGTGAATCTTTTGGTCAAAAAAATTTCAGGTTTGCTGCCAGAAATAAGTGACAACCTATAATGCAGTACATAGCCTTTGACCCAGGTTAGCCAAATCGCAAAAGGCAATAATTAAAAATGTATAATCCAGTGACCTTTCTATAAAGGGTGTTTTTACAGCATACATATAGTCATTTCGTGTTGGAGCTCTTAGGGAAGTACGACAATTCTGTGTAGGGTGAAATATTATTTTTTAAAGGAGAAGTAGCCAAAGCTTTTTGACCCTACTTCTCTGGCAGATCACAGAAGTGCATTTTGTTCTATACTCCTGTGACCCTTATACAGCCGGTCCAGGCTCTAGAGAGATCTTGACTTTAATGCGTGCTGGTGAGAGCCTACTGCTCACGCCCCCTCCACAGCCCAGTCCAATTGGAGCACTGGAGGGGCAGAGCAGAGAGGCGGTGACTGACAGTCACCAGCTTTCTGCTCACTGAAGACTGAGAACTGAGTAATTAATAATCGTTGATTGCTCAGTTCTCAGTGTAGAGGCGGCAGGGGGCCAGATGCATCATCAGATCAATGCTGCATCCACCGTCCTAGGTGAGTATGAATGTTCCTTTTTTTCTTTTTTTAATATCATGCACTTCTCTTTTAAGTTGTTTTTTATTTTTATTTTGACACTGGTGCTTGTCTCCCGTGCCTGGCTTAAGTTTTTTGTTTGACAATAGCATGCTCATTAGCCCTACAAACTGGCAAAAGTGAATACCAAGATTTCATTGGGGATAGCTACAATGTTTACAAGCTTTGAACTCCAAGCGAGATTCGCAAAACTGCTAATGAGTTGAACCTAAGTAGAGTTGCTCATCCCTAATTTATAGCTTGCCTTTCTGCAAAGCAGGAAAAATGACAAGAAACGCTAAGAGACCATTCAAATCTGTCCATGTCTGTGCGATGCATCACAAAGGTTTGTTTCAACTTTAAGCAGTGACAGTTGTGTTTCTTCAGTAAGGCAGTGGTATGAGTTATGATGAGTTGCAAAGTGCAGAAAGCTATGACAACCAGAAGTTATATTTTCTGATGTGACTACTTCAGTTTTTCCTATTTTCACATTGTCATATTTTTGCACTACTG
Organism: Aquarana catesbeiana; assembly: GCF_042186555.1. Classification (NCBI taxonomy): domain Eukaryota; kingdom Metazoa; phylum Chordata; class Amphibia; order Anura; family Ranidae; genus Aquarana; species Aquarana catesbeiana. The sequence continues at coordinate 325,002,506 of NC_133325.1, forward strand.
TATAAAATTAGTCTATGTGTTATATTTACCAAACCAGCAAGCAGCATACAATGCAATCTAACCATTTTTAATCACAAATTCATTAGGTCCCTTGCAATTAGTTGCTAAAGGCTTTTTTCATTTCTGAGCATTGGTCCCATGTTTTCATCTTCCTTGAATACACTATTTTAGCATTCTACAGATACAGAGAAACGCAAAAACACAAAATGCTTTGGTCACTTGATAACAGCTAGGATAGTGTTGAGAAACAATAAAGGTATTTTACCAAAGATCATCTAGAAATAGCTAGAATTTGGACACTTAAAGCGGGGGGTCCACCTATCTATCGTTTTTTTTTTTTTTTTTTAGTTCATTCACAAACTTTTCTTCTCAGCATTACATACTCACATATTGTGTGTAATATGTCCGCCTGTGTCAGATTTTGTCGGAAAGAATAACTTATATTATTCACTGAAGGCGGTTTCCATCTTCATTGTGGGCATTTGAAGCCCACAAGCATTTATTTCCTGGATGCGGTGAATGCTGTGCTCCCAGCATTCACCGCTCGTTCCCGCACATGCTCAGTGGCATCCTGGGAAGCCTGAGACTAGCTCCCAGAATTCTGTGCGGAGTCTGGGGGAGAGTAGAAACACGCCTACTCCCACAGGAGGAGAACCAGGAAGTGCAAAGAAGAATAGAAAAATAAAAGGTAATTACGGCGATTTAAATTTTTTTAAACGGCATGTCAGTATCTAGGCAAGGAAGAGAATACATACAGATATTGTTCAAAATTTGGGTGGAACCCCGCTTTAAAGTAAAACTATAGGGTTCAATTTATTTAAACTTTTTTTAAAAGGAAATATGTGTATTAACTATTATTTTCAATGTGTCCAGCGCATGCCAGATCATCTACTAGGAAAGTTTGTTTCGTGTACCTTAGAAAGAAAGGTAGATGGGGTTGCGTCCCTCCTTTGAGTCATTCAGCTCACATATTAGCTGTTTACTCCTGGTTCACATCGGTGGGATTTGACATGCGATTTGAAATGTCAAATTGCATGCCAAATTGGCGGTAATTGCCGGCAATGGCACTGTCCTAATCAGTGCGACGCCGCAATGATTTCCAAAAGTAGTTTCTGTACTACTTTTGGAGGTTTTGGGTGTGATTTCCATTGACATCTGTGCAAAAACCCACACAGATGTCTCTGAAATCTTCCCCGAAATCAGGACTGACATGCGGGAATGAAATCGTGCGAGTTCAGCTGAAATCGGGCAATTTCATTTCCGCACTCAGTGTGAACCTGGACTTAATCTGAGACCCTCGGCAGTCACAGTTCAGCAATAAAATGTTAGCTGAAACCCTGGATTATTAGACTGGCACTTGCTACATGCTGGTTTCAAAAGGTAAAAACAAAATATTAGGATGACGTGTTTCCTGTTTACCTGACTAAGAATGAAATAGAACATTTAAAAAAAAATGTATTCGGTATGCTGTAGCATTATTGCTAATTAATACTGTACTAAATCATACATAAAGTGCAAATAGTAAAATCTATAACATAAAAGTGATTAGTGAATAAAGTCCAATCTTTAAACATTACTAATCTCTTTTATGTTATAGATTTTCACTATTTGAACTTTTTGTGTGATCTAAAGTATTGTTTTAAAAATGTTTTGTGCAAGTTTTCACTAAGCTGCATTTAAGTTTTAAAAGGGTTATAACTCAAAAGTATTATTACTAAATAGAATTCTGGATATGGAAAAACAATTCAATCGCTTAAAATGGCATTAAACCTAAAACCAAAAATGTAATATATTGCAGCTTACCACTCCTTACATGTGGTGGCTGCATTAGCTTTCTTTTTTTAGGCTCTTTTCCCCTGAGTTTTCACCTGGTGATCTGGCCAGTAACACACATCCTGTATTATGCCGCGTACACACGACCGGACTTTCCGGAAGAAAAGGTCCAATGGAATCATTCCATCGGCCATTCCGATCGTCTGTGGGCTTCATCGGACTTTTCCTTTCGAAAATTCTGACGGACCTAGAAATAGAACATGTTTCAAATCTTTCCGACGGAATCAATTCCTATCGGGAAAATCGTTCGTCTGTATGCTATTCCGACTGACCAAAAATGACGCAAGGGCAGCTATTGGCTACTGGCTATTGAACTTCCTTCTTCTAGTCCTGCCGTACGTCATCACGTTCTAAATGATCAGACTTTGGTATGATCGTGTGTAGGCAAGTCCGTTTCAGCTTCGAAAACGTCAAAACTCCCTCGAAAAAAAAAACGAGTTTATTCTGCTGGAAAGTCCAGTCGTGTGTACGCAGCATTTGAGTGTCCCAACTCTGGATGACCAGAAAAAGGTATGCATATATGAAAGGAGCACAAGACCAAAAGATAAAATTGTCTAAATTAATTTATTGATATTGTGCTAAAAGACTGCCAACATGTTGCGGGCGTCAAAGGAACTCACTGTTCATCATGGTTTAAAGCGGAGTTCCACCCAAAAATGGAACTTCCGCTTTAAGGGAGGTGACCCCCTGACATGCCATATTTGGCATGTCATTTTTTGGGAGGGGGAGCAGATACCCTCTTTTTAGAGAGTCCCAGCTCCCACTTCCTCCCAGCGCACCGCAGCACCGGAAGGGAGATCACCTCTCCCCACTCCCTCTCGGCAATCATCTGGAACACATCACAGGTCCCAGTTGATTGCCTGGCCAGTCACGGTGCGTGGTGTGGCTCGTGCATGTGCAGTGGGTGCCCGGCTGTGAAGCCACAGCGGGGAACCCACAGTTACAATGCCGGCACCGCAGAGAGGAGGGGGAGACGAGCGGGGCTTCATTCCCCACATTGCTGGACCCTGGGACAGGTAAGTGTCTGATTATTAAAAGTCAGCAGCTGCAGTATTTGTAGCTGCTGACTTTTATTTTTTTTTTAAGCAGAACTCAGCTTTAAGTTAAAACCAAGAACCCTGAGTAGACTCAAAGTAAGGCTTTCCTGTTTGAATCTGTGCAGGAAGGCTGACTGCTGGATTAGGATTCCTGGCTAGCAGTATCTGCATGAGCGGTCAAAATAAGAACCCACTCTGGATAAAGGCGCACAGGGGCATCTTTGGACAGCAGTATTGGTAATCTGGGGGGAGGGGAGTGTTAGATGCACTAGCAGTTTTAGATACACTAACACATTGAAGCCAAACTCTAGCTCACACTAAAGTCACACAAGCAACATTTTTTTTATTTTTTATTGTTTAGGGATAAAGGTTTTACATGAATAATTAATAGTTGATCACTGTAAGCACCCCTGTCCATGCTAAATTGTTTGTCTCAATACTCTTAACTGATACATTTGCATGACAGATTGTATGTTGAAAAACAGCAGACCTACTGGCAGGATTACAAGGTAAAAATGTAAGAAAGAAAGTCTAAAAAGAAAACTAATGTAGCCATCACATCTAAGAATTGGTAGGCTGCAGTATAATAAATGTTTGCTTTTTAATTTAATGCCACTTTAACAAAAATGGTTATTTCACGCTTTACAAAAGCAGACCCCTGATATTTACCCCTATGTTTTCGTGGCAATCCTAGTGTCAAAATCTTTTATGTCCATTCTGAAATAACAATGGCAGGCCAGCTTTAACTTGAATGAGCTGATATCTTTGCACCCAGCCATACAAAAAAGATGAGATTTGTCCCCACACTGATGTGTCATATTAAGAAGTCAATTAAAAAATATATAGTTTATACATATATATATATATATATATATATATATATATATATATATATATATGGTGCTCTGCGGGTCATTTTAACCCTTTTTAGGCGGCTAGCAGGGGTGAAAAGCGTCCTGCTAGCGGCCGAAAACCTCTGCAAAAGTGACGGTAAAGTGCTGCTATTTTTAGCACCGATGCCCCAGTGTGAAAGCAGCTTTACAATGCCTATGATCTGTGCTTTGATTTATAATTTCACAGACATCTGCAAGTTTTATAGAAACACTGTTCTTGCTCACCTAGATCAGACTGGGAATTAATCAGGAAAAACAAGGAAATGACAAGGCAATGATAATTCTTAGGATTTGACAGTTTCAAAGCAGAGATATGCAAATACTCTATATGTAGATCGTAACACTGAAATAAAGTACATGATTATTAAGTCATTTTAGATAACACCTGTGACATCCTGGAGTATTTTTTCAGGAGGATATACCTTTCAGTGTGTGTGACAGTAACCATTTCAGTTTTTATGTAGTTGCTGTAAAAACATGAACATGAAAAAAATGGGCAGCAGGCAAAAGGTAAAAACTTGTGTCAGGACCAAGTGGCACAACTAAAGCCATCTTGTGTGAGGGTGGCTAGCTTATGCCCTTTGGTTTGTCACCAGCACTGTGGAATAATATCACCTTATTAAAAAAATGTAATGGCAGCTAGGGATGAGCTTGATGTTCGAGTTGAACGTAAGTCAGAGCTGGGACTCTCTAAAAACATCGGGTGTTCACCCGTTCGCCGAACAGTGAACATTATGGGGCATTCACGGGAAATTCAAGTGCTGTGGAATGCCCCATAATGCAGTGCGAGATTGCTGTATGATGATTGGCCAAAGCATGCACCTGACCTGCATGCTTTGGCCAATCACAGCACGTTCTGCTGAGAGAGCCATAACTGGCCAAAGGCAGGGTGCCTGAGAATGCAGTCTCCCATAGCAACCAGTGAATTGTTGTCTGGATGGTGGGGCTCCTATGAAGAGGTGGCTCACTGTTCCCACAAAGAGGCTGGGAAGCCCAAGGGTCTATCATTTCACCTGGTAACTGCATGGGGAAATACAGCAGGAGAAAGCAACAGGCTGACCGGAAATTCAAGAGGAGAGTGGTTGCCCATAGCAACACCTGTGATTCCAAGTCTGCAGACTGGATGAGAAAGACTGACTATGTGACTATGCACACAGGAGTGGAAGTCACCCCAAATGGGAGATCCCCTGTATGTGCTAAAAAGGACTTGCCTTGCTGCAGTGCTCTGTTTAGTGGGGAGGCAAGTGTTAAAGTTAAAAAGCCTGAGGTCTGCAATGAAACTTCATCTGCTCACGGTGGTGAGGGTGGGGTACTGCAACATGGTGTGGTTAAAAATGTGGCACAATGCAGGCTAAAACGAAGTGATGTGTTTAATTTTGAGAAGTGTAAAACTGACCAGAGCAGTGTTTCAGATGCTGTTGAGCCTCTTGGTCTCCCTTTGCCTCCTTGGGCAGATTAAGTGCTGAGGAGCATAAACTATTGACTATAGGACTGGGCCAAGAGACTAATAGCAATGCTGGAATCAAATTCTGTGGCTAAAAGTAGTGGATGCTATGGCTGCTAGGCCAGGAGAGGCCTCTGCAGAACAGCCTATAGCCCAAGGTGCACGGGCTGTTGCAGAAACTAATCCTCTCATGACTGAAGGTCCAAGCGAGTGTAACCGCACAGCAGAAAGTTTGTCCACAATGCATAAAGGGAAAAATGTATATTTTGTGACCGTCATGCTTAAGGAAATGTTAAAATCATGGAGTGTACAGCCAGTGTATATCCTGCCATCCTCGCTTGTGTTTGGAGACCTGGTACCACGGGGTATGGCTGATTGGAGCTGGATATTGCAGGCTGTACTGTGTAGAAATCGCAAATGGTGGAATCGTTTAATGCAATGTTTTGTATTAATATGGAACGTTGTCTCAGTGTGCTGGATTGCTTCATACAAAGATTGTGTATGAGAGGCACTCTGGACCCCTGTTAGACAAGGAAGAGGTATTGGAAATACCAGCGGTAACAGAAATGGTAAAAACATGTGTGGAAAAAATAGGATTTTTTTAAAACAGCTTACCTGTAAAATCCTTTTCTTGAGATTACATCCCGGGACACAGAGCTCTATTCATTACATCATGGGTTGGATAGCCATCATATGGAGAGTACGTCAGCTTTGTAGCAAAGCAATAAGTATCCATATGCATATATATGGATACTTATTATATCTGTATCTAATCTCTAATCTCTATCTCTCCCGTCCAGGTAGATTTTGACTGCTCTAACCACATGTAGAGAGTGTAACAACATTTCCTCTGCGGACAGCGGATCTGGAAAGGAGGATAGTAGGACCACATCTTGGTTTAGAAGGAACCCTGATACCACCTTAGGTAAGGATGGGTGAGGACGCAACACCACCCTGTCTTTGTGAATAATGAAGTATGGCTCTTTACATAAAAAAGCTGCTAACTTTGGTACCCTCCTGGCAGAGGATATGGCAACAAGAAAAACCTTCTTGGTCAAAAGACACAAAGAGGCATGGCATAATGGTTCAAAAGGCTGTTTTGCAAATCAGACAGACCAAATTCAAACCCCATGGAAACACGGACGGCCTGACTGGTGGATTTAAAAGCAGTGCCCCCTGAATAAAGGCCCGGACTAGGGAATGAGAGGCAAGCGGTTTCTGAAAAAAAACCGACAAGGCCAAGATCTGACCCTTGATAGTGCTCAAGATCAGCTTAATTTCTACTCCTAATTGAAGAAAAGCGGGAATTCTATCAATAGCATACCTTCTAGGATGCCATCCTTTGGACTCACACCAGGAAACATATATGCCTTCCAGATTCTATAATAGATGAGCCTGGAGGCCGGCTTCCTGGCATTAACCAGAGTGGTTAGGACAGACTGGACCTGAGAGCCCACGTTTTTTCAGGACATGGGTCTCAACAGCCAAACCGTCAAATTCAGACTTTCTAAGGAAGGATGGAATATTGGCCCTTGCGAGAGCAGGTCTGGTCACAGTGGGAGCACCCACGGCCTTCCGACTGCCATCCCCACAATCTCTGCATACCAGGACCTCCTGGGCCAAGCTAGGGTTATAGGATTACTGGCTTTCCTTCTGTCTTGACCCTGCGAAGTAACCGAGCAAGAAGCGGAACTGGAGGGAATGCATAGATCACAGAAAACTGATCCTATGGAACTATCAAGGCATCTGAACCTTGTGCTAGCGGGTCCTTTGTTCTTGATACAAAGATGTCCAGTTTGTTGTTGAAACTGGAGGCTAGTAGATCTACATCCGGGGTACCCCATCTCTGGCATATTGCCTGAAATATGGAAGGGTGTAGCGACATTCTCCTGGGTCCAGCTGCTGGCAACTTAAAAAATCCGCTTTCCAATTTTCCACCTCTGGAATAAAGACTGCAGATAGACAAGGAACATGTTTCTCTGCCCAAGTAAGAACGTGATTCACCTCCCTCTGGGCACTCAGACTCCTGGTGCCCCCTTGGTGATTGATATAGGTGACTGCTGTGGCATTGTCAGACTGAACTCAGACAGGACAGCCTTGTAGCCTGTCTGTCCAGGTCTTCAGGGCCAGATGGACTGCCCGAAGTTCCAGAATCTTGATGGGTAAAGACCCTTTGGTTCTGGACCATTTGCCTTGGATCGAAGCTTCTTCTAGAACTGCTCCCCAGCCTAAGAGGAAGGCATCTGTAGTAACGACTTTCCAAAAAATTGGAACAAAGGACTTTCCCTTCTGTAGATTTTTGTCTAGTAACCACCAATTGAGGCTCTGGCGCACTGATGGTAACAGACGCATTGGAAGATCCAAGGCTTGAACTCTTTTGTTCCAGGCAGACAGAATGCTGTTCTGCAAAGGCCTTGAGTGGAACTGGTCGTAAGGAACACCCTCGAATGAGGCTACCATCTTCCCCAATAATCTCATACAGAGATGAATGGAAGGATTTTTCCTGGCCTTGACTATCGGACCAAATCCTTTATGGCTTTGGCTTTTGCCTTGGGCAAGAACACCCTGCTTTTGGATTGTGTCTATGACCATGCCCAAATATTCCGAGCCTAGGTACTCCCAAGTATCTTACTGTGCTGAGCACAGTGTGCCATGGACTGTTCTACCAGTAGTAGATCATCTAGATAAGCTGTTACTGTTATGCCCTGATCCCTTAGTTTTGCCAGGGGCGGAGCTAGAACCTTTGTAAATACTCGAGGCGCCGTAGCTAGACCGAAAGGAAGGGCCACAAACTGGAAATGGCACTGCTCTACTGTAAACCTTAAGAACTTCTGGTCAGTGGGAAGAATTGGCACATGTAGATAAGCATCTTTGATGTCTATTGATGCCAGGAATTCTCCCCCTTGAAGTGTGGAAACCACTGAGCGGATAGATTCCATGCAGAACGAGCGAATGTTTAAGAACTGATTTAGGTCCTTTAGATCCAGAATGGGTCTGACATCTCCGTTTGGCTTCGGGACTGTAAAGAGGTTTGAATAAAACCCTGAGCCTTGCTCCTCTGGAGCCACCTTTATGATCACCTCTTGAAATAACAGGGGATCCAAAGCCAGAAACAAGGGTCTCCTTTTCTCTGGGTCCTTAGGAACACTTGACCAAAGAAGACTGGATGGTGGAAATTCCCGAAATTCCAGCTTGTACCCGAGAGATACAGTGGAGGATACCCATTTGTCCTGAACCTCTTTCTGCCAAACGCCTGCAAAACACCGAAGCCTCCCCCCTCCACTCGGCCGAGCGGGGGCGCCCCTTCACAAGGAGGCTTTGGGATTCTGTTTAGCAGATCTTTGACCCCAAGGCCTTGGACCTTTTGTCTTGTACTGGACTGGGAAGGCCGTCACCATTGCCTAGAGGTTGAGGTACTCTGGGCAGAGGAAAGAGAATGTTTAAAAGAAGGGCGTTTATCTTTTTAACCGGCAAAAGGGTGGTCTTGCCACTGGAAATCTTCTGGATATATTTATCCAGATCATCCCCAAACAAGTGTTCCCCATGAAACGGGAACCCAGCTAAATATCTTTTGCATGAGGCTTCAGCTGCCCAATGTTTAAGCCAAAGGGACCTATGCATGTGTACCAACAGGAGTGTAAGGTGGGATGCTTGCTGGACAGAATCCATAATAGCATCTACTGCAAAACATAAGGCCCTCGGAAGAACTGCATAGTCTTGAACTTGCTCAACGGGAAGAACACTCCTTTTCTTGGTGAACTTTTCATCCATTGGGTAGAGCAGGTAGAATTTCCTAGGAGGAGAAAATGGTTTATCTGGGTGAGGCCAGCCATCATACATTTAACTTTTCCATTAATGGATAGATGGGAAAGGAAAATGCAGCCTGTGGAGACTTCCAAGACCCCAAGGACGAAACAGGGGAAACTGCTGGTTCAGTACAGGGCAAATTGTATGTGGTACGCACCATCTCTTTATAATATTGCACCTGTAGCTTGAGAGCCTATGAGGTAGACAAGAGCTTCTCCTCATCCCCTGATTCGTCCAATTCGCTCGTGATCCTTGTTGCCAGACAGTTTTGTATCATCATCATCAGACTGTTGATCATCTGATAGGCAACCCAGAGCAGAGGAAGGAGACCTACCCCGTTTTCTGCTGTCTCCTAAGGATGCTGTGATAAAAGCAGTAATCCTTTGTTCTAAACGACCCAATGCTGCCTCCATAGCATCTTCAGTGACATATGCAGGGGCTGAAATATTGAGAGAGGCAGCAATGCATGACAGCGGTGATGGCTCACCCTGCGTGGCTGCCTCTGGTATCTCATGTTGCCCTGCAGGCATGTCTAGAGTCCCCAGACCCTGACGGTGATTTCCTGGTGCTCTTTTTACCTGCCCCTGAAACCCTTTTGCGGGGAGACATAGTCCTAAGCTAACAAAGCAGAGGTACTAAAATCAATTGCATACACTGTTGTACCTAGCTTACAATAGTAGTCTTTGCTTAGACTGTACAACCTGATGCTGAGTAGGTGTCTTAGGTGTGCCTGTATCCGATTCACATGAGATGCTTACGTGCCCCAGCTCTGTGTCCTGCTGCTTACAGACCTCTGGCAACCTGGGCTCTTTAAAACAAGCGGCTCGTGCCTGCACAGTAAATCGCCGTGCACGCCGCTTGCAACCATGCCCCCCCTCATTCCCTTTTTGCGGGGAGACATAGTCCTAAGCTAACAAAGCAGAGGTACTAAAATCAATTGCATACACTGTTGCACCTAGTTTACAATAGTAGTCTTTGCTTAGACTGTACAACCTGATGCTGAGTAGGTGTCTTAGGTGTGCCTGTATCCAATTCACATGAGATGCTTACGTGCCCCAGCTCTGTGTCCTGCTGCTTACAGACCTCTGGCAACCTGGGCTCTTTAAAACAAGCGGCTCGTGCCTGCACAGTAAATCGCCGTGCACGCCGCTCGCAACCATGCCCCCCCTCATTCCCTGCTGTTTTCGCCATAAAAAGCACACCCCCTGCTCACGCGCAGGGCCAATATGGCGGCGGCAAAGGAGAAGACTGGGAGGCTACACGGGACCCCAAAACTGCGTGGGATCCCCTTTATCATTTAAGTGGCAGAGCCTGCAACGGAGGAGGTGAGCGACTGACAGAGCGGCTTCACTGAGCTGTATTTCCTGGAAGCATGTAAGTAACACCAGGTATGCCTCTTACTCTCTCTAGTGGCGGAAAACAGGTAATACATGCAACAACTCAAATAAGCTAATCCTTAAGGTGTTCACCTAGGATTGCTTAACTTACCTTATCCCCGCCGCAGGATACTGCTGAGAGCAGCCAGACCCAACCTTCACCCATTACTGCGGCTAGTGTTGTGCCAACCTTCAGGGTTCTGGATTCCTACTTACAGGAGCCTCTTCCCTGGACCTGTAGAAGACTCTGCCAGAAAAACTTTGCGCATCTTCAATATATGTGCTCAAAAATACTGAATCCCAGCGCCCAGTCCTCAAAAAGAGACATTACAGACAAAACCTTGTTTCTTCTTCCACGAGGCCTGCGTACCATCCATCTTAGGCGATATAAATTGGCCCGAGGTATGGATCCGGTTGTGTAGCTCCTAGAACCCAGCAGGGACCATCAAACAGAGCTTTTCTTCTAAGCACATCTTGTATCGTGACCAAACACCTTAGACGCTGGTGAGAAAACTGAGGTGCTCTCCATATGGGAGGGGTTATATAGGGGAGGAACTCTCGTTACAATTAGGGTTGCCAGTGTCCAACACCTAAGGGTGGCTATCTAACCCATGATGTAATGAATAGAGCTCTGTGTCCCATGATGTATGAACAAGAAAAGTGTTACTGAAAGAACAGTCGCTGATGGAGTGTTAGACAACAGGGGGCGATGTAAAACTGTGGGAAGGTCCCATAGAGAGAGTAACTGCTTATCTGTGTGTGTGGTCCCTCCTCAGACACTGTCCTAGCAAGCGATGAGTTCCTGGAGGTTTTGAACTGGGTAATTTTCAGAAAGCAGTTGCCAGGGGTAACCACGCAGATATCAGCGAACCTGAAACTCAAAAAGTGCTGGGTAAAGTTAAGACAGATGTCAAAATAGGACCTCCTACAGTCTTGGGAGAGTAGATCTGGGGGAGGTAAGAAGAAATGTAAGCTCCCAAAGACTAGGAAGAAGTGCATATGGAAGCACACCCAGAAAAAGAGGTGGGTGGAGTGCCCCTTTAGGAAGAAGGGTGTTGTATTTCTCCCTCCGGTGCGAAACAGGGGGGAGGATATGTAGAGATGCGACCCCATGTCACAGGTGCATATGAGCAGTGTATGCCTGATTTTGGTAGGCTTGCTAATTGCACACCTGTGAGCTGGCTTCATAGTCATCCCAGGAATAGAGGTCAGTGCTCAGACTTGGAGACAGCCCCACCCTACAGACAGAAAGTCTGGCCTAGGAGGTCGGGAGGGTCCCAGTAGGAGACGGCACCAGGAGAAAGAGACAGGAGGTCTTGGAGTCTAAGGCTGCAGGTGGCAGCCTGTGTGTACGTCTGTAGCAGGCATATGTGGCCAACGACCAAAACAGCACGAAGCTGACAGTGCATAAGCCAGGAGACTATAGTTTGTGTTTATACAGTGATGGTGGAACCCCCCCTGCGAGGGAAGATTACTGTTTGTTTGAACTTTTTCGTTACCTCTTAAATAAAAGTGGGTTGCCATGCCCTAAAAATGCAGTCTGGAGTGACACGTTTCTAGAAAAATGCATGCACCACTTGAACCTAATCACCCCGGATCACCACAATATATACACAGTCAGTCTAGTGTGTGTGTGTATATTATATATATATATATATATATATATATATATATATATATATATATATATTTGCATTCGGTGGTGTATAGTTTCTAATACACTTCAGGTGGTGTACACAGTATATAATACAGTGCAGGCGGTGTACACAGTAATACAGTGTACAGTTTTTAATACACTTCAGGCGGTGTATTAATATATACAGTTGTGCTCATAAGTTTACATACCCTGGCAGTATTTATGATTTCTTGCCCATTTTTCAGAGAATAAGTCATTTGCAGTGATGAGACCAAAATTTAGCTTTCTGCCCACAACCATAAACGCTACATTTGGAGAGGAGTCAACAAGGCCTATGATGAAAGGTACACCATTCCTACTGTGAAACACGGCGGTGGATCACTGATGTTTTGGGGATGTGTGAGCTACAAAGCCATCCTCATCCTCCTCATCCTCTGTCACCCAGGCTCAGAGTAGTTTGCCTTCCAACGCAGCTGCCAAAGCAGCCTATTCCACTGGCTCCTTGTCCACAGTCACGCCTTCCGTAGCCCCACCATCATGCATGGAGGAGTCCCCTTATTATTCGACCACAGTGTCGGTTACATGCTGCTGGAGGATGCGCAGCAATTTGAAGGCTCCAATGTTGGTTCCCAGGTTGAGGAAGGGAGAAACGTGAGCATAGAGAGAGGGGGTGCCACAGAAGAACAAGAAACTGGCAGTCATGTTTCCCCAGCTGCAACATACTGCCAAGTTTGCTCCAGTGATGAGGATGGAGGGGATGATGAGGTCACTGACTATACTTGGGTGCCTGAGAGGAGGAAAGTGAGGAGGAGGCACAACTCCAACAAGGCAGGATGCCCTGCGGGGGGCAGCTTAAGGGCAGCCACCCTATTGCATCACACTGCAGAGCTCCGCAGGTGCAGGGTGCTGCTGACTCCCCGCTGATTTTGAAAAGTTCCTTGGTGTGGGCCTTTTTTGACACGTGTGCAGCAGATTACACCGTTGCGGTTTGCAATGTATGTCTGAAGCGGATCAAGCATGACCAGAACAGCAGCCGCTTGGGCACCACATCTTTGACCAGACATATGATGACCTGCCATGCAATCCATTGGCAACAGCACTTGAAAGACCAACATCATAGAAAAAGACGGACTTCTCCTTGCTCCTCAGCTGGGATCTCCAACCCTACTATACCTCCAGTCCTCTCAAAAACTTGCACTGAGCGGAATGAAGGTATAACAATAGGTGTCACAAGTACTTGCAGCCAATCTGCTTGCAGTACACCACCAACTGATTTCAGCAGGCAAATTTCCCTATCCCAGTTGCTGAACTGTAAAAAGAAATTTGGTCCCAGCCATCCACATGCTCAGCATCTAAATGCTAGCTTGGCCAAATTGCTAACACTGCAACTGCTGCCTTTTCAGCTTGTAGATTCTGCCCCCTTTCGTGAATTTGTGGAATGTGCTGTACCACAGTGGAAGGGGCCAAAACGGCATTTACATTGCTACATAGTAGGTGAGGTTGAAAAAAGACACAAATCCATCAAGTCCAACTTATGTGTGTGATTTTATGTCAGCATTACAATGTATAACCCTGTATGTTGTGGTCGTTCAAGTGCTTATCTAATAGTTTTTTGAAACTATCGATGCTCCCCACTGAAACCACCACCTGTGGAAGGGAATTCCACATCCTTGCCGCTCTTACAGTAAAGAACCCTTTACACAGTTTAAAGTTAAACCTTCTTTCTTCTACTTTTAATGAGTGGCCACGTGTCTTATTAAACTCCCTGCTGTGGAAAAGTTTTATCCCTGTTGTGGGGTCACCAGTATGGTATTTGTAAATTAAAATTATATCCCCTCTCAAGCATCTCTTCTCCAGAGAGAATAAGTTCAGTGCTTGTAACCTTTCCTCTTTCGTCTACGGACCTTCCTTTATCTAGATGGCAGCTCACCTCCTCATAGAAGGTTAATAGGTTGGTTTGGCAAGGACGATTCTTCATGAATCCATGCTGATAACTGCTAACGATACCGTTTTCATTACTAAAATCTTGTATATAGTCTACTATTGATGTTAGACTTACTGGTATGTAATTTCCAGGGATTTATTATGGCCCTTTTTTAAATATCGGTGCTACACTGGCTTTTCTCTAATCAGCTGGTACCATTTCAGTTAGTAGACTGTCAGTAAAAATTAGGAACAATGGTCTGGCAATTAGTTGACTGAGTACCCTAAGGACCCTCGGGTGCAAGCCATCTGGTCCCGCTGACTTATTAATGTTACGTTTTTCAAGTCTATTCCTAATTCTGTCCTCTGTTAGCCATGAGGGTGTTTCCTTTGATGTGTCATTAGGATAAACACTGCAGTTTTGGTTACTGAAGCCCCCCTCCCCCCCGATTCCCTCGTAAAGACTGAGGAGAAGAATAAATTCAATACCGTAGCCATCACACCATCCTTTGTAACCAGATTCCCTTCCTCATTCTTTATGGGGCCAATATGGTCTGTCCTCCCACTTTTACTGTTTATATACTTAAATAATTTCTTGGGATTTTTTTTTTCTCTCCTCTGCTACGTGTCTTTCGTGTTCTATCTTTGCCGCCCTAATTTCACCCTTACATTTCTTGTTGCATTCTTTGTAAAGTTTGAATGCTGATGATGATCCCCCAGCCTTGTATTTTTTGAAGGCCTTCTCCTTTGCTTTTATATGCATTTTTACATTGGAGTTAAGCCACCTAGGACTTTTGTTTACTCTTTTAAATTAATTTCCCAATGGGATGCACTGGCTAATACCCTTATTTAATATGCTCTTAAAGCAAACCCATCTCTCCTCCGTGTTCTTTGTTCCTAAGATTTTATCCCATTTAATATCTTCTAGCAAGGATCGTAGTTTAGGGAAGTTGGCTCTTTTGAAATTCAGTGTCTTTGTATTCCCCTTATGTTACCTATTTGTGTGATTTATACTGAAGCTAATTGACCTGTGATCGCCGTTTCCTAAATTGCCCCGTTTTTCCACATCCGTGATCTGGTCTGTATTGTTGGTAATCAGTAGGTCTAATAACGCTTTGTTTCTAGTTGGCGAATTTACCATCTGACCCATGAGATTGTCCTACAAGACATTTAGGAACTGGCGAGCCTTAGACGAATGCGCAGTTCCTTCCACCCAGTTTATGTCTGGATAATTAAAATCCCCCATTAAGAGGACACTTACCATCCTTGCTGCTAATCCAGATTGTGATAGGTCTGTCTCCCCCTCCATCCCCAGGTTAGGGGGGCTATAGCTTACTCCCAGTATTACTTTCCCCTTAGTTTCATCCCTTTGGAGCTCTACCCATAAGGATTCCACCTCCTCCCTAGCTTCCTTAGTGATGTCATCTCTCACATTCACTTGTACATTATTCTTGATATACAGGCATACCACTCCCCCTTTCTTACCCTCTCTATCCCTGCAATAAGGGGATTGCCCTTGAATGGTTGCCAGCCAATCATGAGAGCTGTAGAACCAAGTCTCTGAAATTCACACAAAATCTAAATCCTCCTTGTGCAACAATATCTCTAGTTCTTACATCTTTTCCGCCAGGCTCCTGGCATTGGTGAACATGCCACGTAGTTTAGACCGGTCGCATACTGTCTTCTTATTGGGTGTTCCGAGATTGCAAATAGGACTTGTTACTATACTTACCTCAGGTTTATGTGCTTTAGTCAACCTACCACGAATGCCCCCAATACTACCCTCTGGAATATGTTCCGCACTGACTATCACTACCTCTGGACCCTCCCCCCGTCGCCTGGTTTAAAAGCCCCTCTAACTTTTCGGCCATCTTCACTCCCAGCAGATCTGCACCCTCCTCATTTAGTGCAGTCCGTCCCTTCTATAGAAC
Organism: Aquarana catesbeiana; assembly: GCF_042186555.1. Classification (NCBI taxonomy): domain Eukaryota; kingdom Metazoa; phylum Chordata; class Amphibia; order Anura; family Ranidae; genus Aquarana; species Aquarana catesbeiana. The sequence continues at coordinate 325,018,386 of NC_133325.1, forward strand.
CGGTTACCAACTGAGAAGTCGGCCCAGTTCTCCAGGAACCCAAACCCATCCTTTCTACAACAGCTCCTCAGCCACTTGTTTACTTTCCTAATCTCCTTCTGCCTTTCTAGTGTGGCTCGAGGTACTGGTAGTATTTCTGAGAATACTACCTTGTAGGTCCTTTTCCTCAATTTAGCTCCTAAGTCCCTAAAATAGTCCTTTAGGACACTCCATCTTCCTTTGACTTTGTCATTGGTGGAAACATGCACCATGACAGCTGGTCTTCCCCAGCCCCTCCCAGTAATCTGTCCACCAGATCAGTGATGTGCCGAACATCTCTTTTCACGTAAGGCCATTTCGGCTCTCTACCGGCATGTGGAAGGCAATGTTTTGGCCTTGTTGGACAGGGCGGTCAGCAGTAAGGTTCATATTTACCGCTGGCTCATAGTCCAGCAGGCATGGGCAGGGACGTTACCTTACCTTCACGGCACAATGGGTAACCCTGCTGGCAGCTGGGAAGGATGCAGGACAGGGTTCAGTGTTGTAACTTGTTCTGCCACAACGCCTCCAAAAAGCTGGTGGTGATTCTGCCACAACATCTGTATGCTCCTCTCCCTCCTCTTCTTCTTTCTGTATGGCCTCTTCTGCAGAATTGTCCTCTGAACCAGCAGTGTTCCCTAAGCGCTCAAGGGGCTACGCAAGTAGTCAGGCTAAAAGATGCCATGCAGTGCTTGAGTTGGTCTGCCTAGGGGACAGGAGCCCCACTGGGGCAGAGATTCTGTCAGCTCTGCAGGGGCAGGCTCAGAGGTGGTTGACCCCATGCCAGCTTCAGCCAGGAATGGTGGTATGTGACAATGGCACCAACCTTCTCTCTGCCCTCCGACAGGGATACTTGACCCATGTTCCATGTTTGGCACACATCCTGAATTTGGTGGTGTTTGACAAGGCAGGCCAGAAAAGTCTGCGGTAATTTCTGCCAGTCATACAATGCCAGTGCTCAGCTGGCTGACATTCAAAGTGAATGCAACCTGCCCACCAACCGCCTCATTTGTGAAATGCCCACCAGGTGGAACTCAACGTTGGCAATGTTGCAGCGACTGCACACACAGCAGAGGGCCATCAATGAATACCTGTGCGAGTATGGCACCAGGACAGGGTCAGGGGAGCTTGGCTTCTTTTTGCCATGCCAGTGGCAACTGATCAAGGATGCATGCACTGTCCTGTCACCATTTGAAGAGGCCACAAGGATGGTGAGCAGTGAAACCGCATGCATCAGTGACACTGTCCCTCTAGTCTTCCTGCTCGAGCACACGCTTCGTGGAATCATGGACAGGGCACTTGAGGCAGAACAGCGAGAGGAAGAGGATGACTTCCTTTCCTCTCAAGGCCACCTTTATCCAGATGGCATTCCCGCTGGGCCATCAAACACAGGTAGAAGAAGAGGAAGATTGTGTCAGCATGGATGTAGAGGATAAAACGCAGCAGTCTTCAAGGGATGGTTTTCAGTCCCCAGAAACCCAAGGAGTTGTACGTGGCTGAAAGGAGGTAGTTACGGATAATGTTATCCTTTAGTGACTCAGAGGACTCAGAATCAAATTCTTCTGCAAACTTATGCTGCATGGCCTCCCTGAGTCTGTAAAGCCTGCGAAAGGACCCTAGGATTCGTGGTATCAAGGAGAGGGATCATTACTGGCTGGCAACCCTTCTTGATCCACCTTACAAGGGTAAAGTTGCAGAACTCATCCTGCCTTCGCAGAGGAGCAGAGGATGAAACCTCTTCAGGAGGCCTTGAAGAAAAGTTTGTGTAACGCATTTCCAAACCCTCTGAGGTTACCCTTTCCTGGTGCTGGACAACATTTTTCTTAGTCTTTGTTCGGTCAGAGAAAGAGCGGAGGAGAAGGTGGCCAGCTGACTGATGCCTTTAAACTATTTTTCAGTCCTCCATGCCAAGGTCTGATAGGTTCAAGCAACTATCGCCAGCATCTGCATAATATGGTGTAGGAATATCTAGGGGCAAGAGCAGACTTGGAGACATTTCCAACAGAGCATCCACTTGGTCTTGAGGATGGACCACTGACCAGAACTTGCTTAATATGCAATCGAGCTACTGGCCTGTTTTGCATCCAGCGTGCTTTCTGAACGCACATTCAGTGCTGCTGGAGGGTTTGTAATGGATAAACGATTGCACCTGTCCACAGACTCAGTTAATAGGCTCAAATTTATAAAAATGAATCAGTCCTAGATCAGTAGCTATCAAGCCCCTCATGCTGATGTAACTGTTTGAATTTGCTATGGATCTTGGATCCCTTGAAGACTGCCTATGCTTCCTATTCTATTCCTCCTGAATCTTGATGATGCTAGCTTCTAACAATATTTTTGGTTTAGGGCACCACCACCACCCAAGGACCAATTTTTCTGCCTCTGTTTAACAGGGGCATGTAATTACAATTTTTGATGTAATATTTAACAGCAGGGCCTGTTCCTGCACCCAACAAGTATAACTGCGAGGGATTACAGTGTTGTGGCATCACCACCACCACCCAAAGCCCAATTTTTCTGCTCCTGTTTAACAGGGGCATGTAATTACAATTTTTGATGTAATATTTAACAGCAGGGCCCGTTCCTGTGCCCAACAAGAGTAACTGTGAGGGGATACAATGTTGTGCCACCACCACCCAAGCATCCAGCAGATTGGCACCATTATCATACATAACCTGGCCTTCTACAAGCTTTTGTGGGTTTATCCACTTTTCAGCATGCCTGCAACTGGAGTGCATCCAGAGTCTTTAACCTAGTGTGGCTCCTGTTCCCCAGGTGTACCAGATGCAAAAAAAGTGTGACCGTGTTTTGGGGACATGTTATAGGCTTGGCTGTGCTTGGGGGGGGGATTGGTGGTTTTGAGGCCATTGAAGAGAAGGGGGAGAGGTGGCCAGGTTGTTACTGTCACTAAAGTGCACATAGGGCAACGCTACTAACTCCACCATTGTAACTACTGTATCTCTGATATGTTAAAAAAAAAGGCTAGCTGCAATTTGCTGCCAAGCAAAAACATTACTTAAAACATTCCTTTCATGTGAGTTCTGATTTTCTACTGGCCATCTCTTTCCACAACTTCCTGGATTTCCTGCATGCTTTGCAGCTTCCCCTCTGCTGTTTACTTTCAATTTCTAAGGGCTACATATCCAAAAGTACCCAGTAATTTCTGTACTGATACTGCCTTCTGAAGCTCTGCCTCTCAGCACTTTTGTAATTCAGAAGGCAGGCTCTGTGAATTCCGTGACACAGCAATGCCTTCTCATACAGCATAGTAAATATGTGTAACAGAGTTCAAATAAATGTGTGGGTATCTTCACAAAATAAGTGTACAAACTCCATGATCGTTTAAGATTTGAGTAGTCTAGAAAAAGATAAAAATACAATGTGGAAATGTATGATTTTATAATTTGACCATAGATATTCTTTAAACTATGAAATGGCTTGTGTAGTATTTATACAGTATATGCTATATCTACTTTGAAAAAAAATAAATAAAAAATTTCCACTACAAGACAGAAATATGCAAATCATTTCTATGTGGCACGGAGACCAGCTCTGCCCTTTTAACATGTTTATAGCACAGATACAGCTTAAACCTTGAGAGATGTAGAGGCTTTTTGCTTCCTTTTCATCCTTTTGGCATAACCTTACTGTTTGTCCTTGATCCCTAGGGAGATCCTGTACTCCTCAGAAGCCATGGTTTGCACATTTTCTACTGCTGATGGCTAACAAACGTTGAACTGCTTGATGCAAGTTGGAATAATGACCTGGCCTTTCCCTGAGACACATTAACAATCATAAGAGATTCCTATCTAAAGGCCAAAGAAAAAATATGTATTATGTATACGTGTGTTGTTTTTTATGTTTAAATAGCATCTGCACATAAACTGGATAAATGTGTCTGGTACAATATTTATGTAGCGCTGGTAGATTTGCAACCTACCATATGTTAGGTAAATTTAGTAACTTGTTTGTTAAATAGGTTAGGCTTGCCTCTGTTTCAGCTTGGCTGACGTTGTGTGTGTTTCCATACTGACCGGTGGGTGTCGCTGTTATCACTGGCCAGTGTTGGAAAGGCAACGTGTCGAAGAGTATGGATGCTCTTCTGTCCCGGAGACAATTCGGTGGAGGTGGTCCTCCGAGTTGCATTCTGGGCGAGGGTATTTATGGGACAGACGCCATATTGTGGGGTTGTTTTACAGCCACCTGTTGGCCCTCCTGGCCAACAGGTATGCGTTAGAGAGCTATCTCGTGTCCTCCGTTCCGGAGGCCTACATCGCTGCGGCGCAGGGGTGGGCCCAGAAGCTTGTCCGGGGCCTACCACAGCAGCTGAGGAATGGTCCTGAGCTGTCTATCCAAAAGGGAAGAAGCTGGACAACCGAGGAGATCCCAGGGGAGGACCCGTCATGGAAGGATCATGCAGCGTGCTCGTCTGGAAAGGGGCCTGGTGACTCAGTTGGAGGACGCATCCTAAAAAGTAACTATACAGCATAGTGTTGCCGGGTTGGCTTAAAGGTTCAAGCACTGTGATTAACGTTCATTGCAGAAAACCAATACATCCTGTGGCAGAGGATCATACAGGTTTATCCCAAATAAGTCTGTGGCAAAGACTTTTGTTCGTGCTACGTACTGGCTGCTAGGCAAGTGAGAGAGGCCCTTCTACCTGGACATTTGTCAAGAGTTTCATAAGAAGATATTTGAGTTTCTTCTGCGGTTTCCCTCCTGCCTCTTTCCTGCTACTTCCTTAGTAAATCGTTTAATAAAGCTTTGAAAACTATTGAAGTGTTGGTGCGTGTATCGTCCAGAGGTAAACTCAACAGAACCCTAGACCCAGTGCCGGTAAAACAGAGGGAAGGAGAGTGAAGGTAACAAGCCCGTTTAAACCAGCAGCTCCACCGAGAGTTATTGCTACATTTATAATGGACCTATGGACCGGAAATCGTGTATTTGCCCTTTGTGAGGCTTCCTCTTACCAAATATCTCAGATATAAAGTCCCAAAACTGCGTTTTATTTCCAGACTTCCCAAACCAGGGACACTCATCCAATTTATTCAAAGAATTGCATACTTTAGGAAATCCTTTCAGCATATTAATAGCCTCATATCCTTGAGTTAGAAAAAAGTGTGAAAAGAAATAATTATGTCTTCAATTTCCCAAGTTTAGACATTTTTAATCCGTTAACAATTACACTACTTATTCTAATGATCCTGTACATAATAGAGACTTGAAAGGAAGGTTATGCAAGTCATAGTTCATTATGTTATTTGAAATTTCGTATGTTCTTGTCATGCACCACAGGGTGAATAAGTAATTATATAGTCTTTATTTAGTAGCATAGTTCAGTTTTCAATGATAGGAAAAATAACGCATTGTTGAAAAGTGCACTTTAAAATTGGAAAAACATAAAGAAATTATCTTGACAAATCTGATATTGGAGCTCTGGTACACCCCTCCCCCTTTCCTGTCTACCACCATCACCAAAGGCAGGACCATTGCCATGAGGGATGCAGAAGGGGCTAAGCTTTCCAACGTTCTCCTATGGAAATTGTAATTTTGTAAACAAAAGTTACCTAAAAGTGTAAGAGGATGTCACATGACGTCAGAAGGGGGTGTGGTCACTTGGTTGCTTCACCCAGTGGCTCGTCCTTACCTATATAACAGCTGTCAAAGCGAAGATACAGCAGTCGGTGGGAGCCCTCCCATCGAGGCAGAGCTTTTTCATTTTTTCTATTTTTCGGGTCAGTCGGGCGTCGTGATTGACGATGGATGTACATCGCGGGAACACTTTTAACCACTTTAAGACCGGGCAAAATCTTTTTTTTTTTTTTTTTTGCTAGAAAATTACTTAGAACCCCCAAACATTATATATTGTTTTTTTTTCTAACACCCTAGAGAATAAAATGGCAGTCATTGCAATAATTTCTGTCACACCGTATTTGAGCAGCGGTCATACAAGCATACTTTTTTTGGAAAAAATACACTTATTGAATTAAAAAATATGACAACAGTAAAGTTAGCCCAATTTTTTTTTTTATATTGTGAAAGATAATGTTCTACCGAGTAAATTGATACCCAACATGTCACGCTTCAAAATTGCACCTGCTCGTGGCTCGTGTGACATTTAAAAGATTCTACAGGTTGCATGTTTTGCGTTACAAAGGAGGTCTAGGGCTAAAATTATTGCTCTCGCTCTAACGCTCGCAGTGATACCTCACATGTGTGGTTTGAACACCGTTTTCATATGCGGGCATTGCTCACGTGTGCATTCGCTTCTGCACGTGAGCTCAGGGGGAGGGGGCGAATTTAACCACTTTAGCCCCGGAAGATTTTCACCCTTAATGACCAGACCATTATTTCTGATACGGCACTGCATCGCTTTAACTGACAATTGCGCGGTTGTGTGATGTCGTGCCCAAACAAAATTGATGTTCTTTTTTTCCCCACAAATAGAGCTTTCTTTTGGTGGTATTTGATCACCCCTGCGGTTTTTATTTTTTGCGCTATAAACAAAAAAAATTAATTTTGAAATAAACACAATATTTTATACTTTTTGCTATAATAAATATCCCACGCTGCCATTTTTATCTGAAAGCCAACCGACCGCTGAAGAAGAGGATACCAGGTTATGGCAGCTAGCTGCTGCCATAACAACGATACTCCTCTTCAAAGTGCCAACGTATAATGACAGTGGGCAGTCCGTAAGTGGTTAATAAAGGAGTTGTCAAAAACTGTCTCTTGTGGTTTTTACTTTTTGACACTTTTTTGTGAATGGGCAGGGGTACCCCCTACCCATTCACATAGGGGGGCTGGGATCTGGGGGCTGCCTTGTTAAAGGGGGCTTCAAAATTCCGATAAGCCCCCCGCCCGCAGACCCTGACAACCACAGTCCAGGGTTGTTGGGAAGAGGCCTGTGTCCCCATCAACATGGGCACAAGGTGCTTTGGGGGAACCCCAAAGCACCCTCCCCATATTGAGGGCATGTGGCCTGGTATGGTTCGGGGGGCGCTCACTTGTTCCCCCCCCTATCCTGACCACTAGGCTGCATGCTCGGATAAGGGTCTGGTATGGATTTTGGGGAACAAGAGAAAAAGGAAAAAATAACCGTGCAACAAAAATTATTAGTAAATGATATTGACCTTCTATGCTGCAGAGTCCTGTACGTGACACAAACACACAAATTTGAATAGGGAAAAAAATTTGACTCGCGCTAAAACAAAAAAACTAACACATGTATGGTTGAAAAAAGGGCAAAGGTAAACATTATGTAAACATGTAATGTGATGTGACAACACCAAATTAGGTTGATGAATGAAAACAACCTCCCCTTAAGTAAGAGATATACAAAAATAGATTATAAAAAATTATATATAAAAGTCCATATACAAAAATTATATATAAAAGTCCATATACAAGAAGCCCCAAAAAAAGTGCAGTAATGTGCAAAAAATCGAATTGAATGAAATCCCAGATGTGTGGGTCCACCACCATAGATAAAGTGCCTGGTCGCTTACCGGAACCCCATGACCCCCCGTTACAGAGGGTCTAACTGGGCATTGTAGTCTTGTTGCTTCGGGCAACCCAGGAATCAGGACGGAAACGAAATGGAACCTCAGAAGCTGTGGTGCGGATGGATCCACAGGGAAAGATAGAGCCCAGCCCTCAATGGAATGTAAACATCATGTGGGGAAAACAGAAGAAGACTCCCATAGTGTAAAATCCAATGGTATTTATTTGAAAACATATAATAAACACTCACATATAGAAAAAACAATTCGTCCTCTGGTGAAAAGACAGTCTGTGACACCAGCCGGATGATCACAGGCCGCCCGTCCTACTGGAGTGACAACGACAGAGGGAGGTGACGCGATGTAGTAGGACGGGCGGCCTGTGATCATCCGGCTGGTGTCACAGACTGTCTTTTCACCAGAGGACGAATTGTTTTTTCTATATGTGAGTGTTTATTATATTTTTTCAAATAAATACCATTGGATTTTACACTATGGGAGCCTTCTTCTGTTTTCCCCACATGATGTTTACATTCCATTGAGGGCTGGGCTCTATCTTTCCCTGTGGATCCATCCGCACCACAGCTTCTGAGGTTCCATTTCGGTTCCGTCCTGATTCCTGGGTTGCCCGAAGCAACAAGACTACAATGCCCAGTTAGACCCTCTGTAACGGGGGGTCATGGGGTTCCGGTAAGCGGCCAGGCACTTCATCTATGGTGGTGGACCCACACATCTGGGATTTCATTCAATTCGATTTTTTGCACATTACTGCACTTTTTTTGGGGCTTCTTTTATATGGACTTTTATATATAATTTTTGTATATGGACTTTTATATATAATTTTTTATAATCTATTTTTGTATATTTCTTACTTAAGGGGAGGTTGTTTTCATTCATCAACCTAATTTGGTGTTGTCACATCACATTACATGTTTACATAATGTTTACCTTTGCACTTTTTTCAACCATACACGTGTTAGTTTTTTTGTTTTAGCGCGAGTCAAATTTTTTCCCCTATGGATTTTGGGGGGACCCCCATGCCAATATTTTTATTTTGGCATGGAGTTCCCCTTAAAATCTATGCCAGACCAAAAGGGCTTGGTATGGATTTTGGGGGGGACCCTACGCAGTTTTTTTTTTTGTTTTTTTTTAATTTTGGCATAGAGTTCCTCTTTTTTATTGAGAATAATACATTACAAGTTATCAGATAAAGTATTTGTAAGAAAACAAGATGTACAAGTATGGAAAAACAAGGCTTCTCAGTAGCAGTACAGAAGATAAAAATGTAATTTAAACATACAGTTCAAAATATAATACAAGAAATATGTCTCTTAATGAGACAAATATATAAGACAAACTAAGAAGAATTAAAACATAGACCATGTAAAATAATTTCAAAACTCGGGTATGGGTGAGACAAGGTATCCTGTAAATTGAAAGGATGGATATCAGAATGTTTTAGATCTATCTATGTGGCTTGGCTGTACCTGGGAAAGGGGACAATAAACCGAATCAAGCGTCTCCGTTGTAAATATATTGTTGAATTATGTGTAAATAACCTGTTGTCTTAGGTTCTAATACCCAGGGGAACAGATAGATCATAAAGAAGCATACATTTAGAGAAAAAGCGCGTTTATATATAAAAAAAATGAAGGAAGGAGGGTGTCTCCAGAGGGGAACAGTGGTGCAACAATGCTAGTGTGGTGCATGAGTGGTGGTATGAGGGAAGGTGTGCATCCTTAGGATAAAAGAAGTGAGTTATAAAGACCAGGTAGTAGGTAGTGTTCGATCCAAGGAAGCCATAAAGATTCAAACTTGGATAATTTGTCTAGTAGAATTGCCTCTGTTTTAGCGTGAATCATTGCCGTGTTGCTCGATGTTTAACTGAAACTATACATAAAGTGGTTGATTACCAGGCTTTAGCAATAGTTTGTTTTGCTGCTATGGTCACTAAGAGTAGGAGTTTGAATTGGCGATGAGTTATGGATTGTGGTTTATTATTTAGGATCACTACTGTTGGATCAGGCAGTAAAGTGGATTTGAACATGGTGGAGAGAATGTTGAATACTTCGGACCAAAAGGCATGGGCTATGGGACAATCCCACCAGATGTGAAGGTGTGTACCTGGGTCGGTACAGCCTCGGAAACACTGAGAGGGGTATTGGGGGAGGAATTTTGATATCCTAGCAGGGACCAGGTACCATCTGGTATGTACCTTGTAATTGGTCTCTAAGGCCGCTATTTGGTGTGGCCAAATTAGTAGCCTGCTAGATTTGAGCCCAATTTATTGTATCTGCTTGGAGGTTAAGATCAATTTCCCATTTGGTGATGTAAGATGGGGGGGGAGATGTTGTATGTGATAACAGCTGGACATATAAATCTGAGATGAGTCCAAATGTGGTTAGTGTCAATGAAGTTCGGAGCAGATATTCGGGGAGAAGTGAGGAATATAAGGATATTGTCCGCAAATAGACATAATTTATGTTGATGACCACCTAGTTCAAGACCTTTAATGTTTGTATTGGAGTATATGAGTTGGGCCAGGGGTTCAATTGCCAAAGCAAAGAAGAGGGGAAAGGGGGCATCCCTATCTGGTTCCTCATTCAATGACGAAGGGGTCAGAACGGTATCCAGAGTAGGAAACAAAAGTTTTTTCGGTTTTGATACAGGGAAGAGATCCAACATAGATAACGTGTTCCAAATCCCCACCAGTATAAGATGGAGTTATAAAAAGGTCAAAAATTGGAATTGAATGCTTTTTGTATGTCAATGGAGAGGAAGCAGGCAGGCATGCGGCGGGTTTGTGCTATATGGGCTAAGAGGGTAGCACGACAGATTGTGTTTCCTGCTTGTCTGGAAAGGATAAATACAGTATGATCTTTATAAATCAGGGAACCTATAATTATATTAAGTCGATTAGAAAGAATTTTAGCTAGTATTTTGATGTCTAAATTTAGTATGGAAATTGGTCTGTAGTTGAACCAGAATGTGTCATCAGTATTTGGTTTAGGAATCATGGCGATGGAAGCTAAAAGTGACTCATTACAAAGGAATGGTTTGAGAGGAGGGAGTTGAAGCTTCAACCATAAGAAGGGATAGCGGAGAAGGAAAATGTTTATAATAGGTTGCTGAAAAGCCTTCGGGGCCAGGGCATTTGTGTGGTTTTAATGTTTTTAATGCTGCGCGGACTTCTAATTCTGAAATGGGTCTATCGAGGATTTCTTTTTGAGTAACGGAGAGAGAGGGGAGTTGAATAGTGGATAGAAGGGCATCAAAGTGTGTGTGGTCAAATTTATGAGTATCCCGATACAGGTCAGCGAGTCTTCTGCAGAACTCATGAAGAATTTTTTGTGGGTTACTAGAATAGGTGTCTTTGGAAAGTTGGAGTCAAAATGGTTTGAGGGTATAGTTCACTTTACGTAGGGTTAAAGCAAAGAAAGTGGTGGGCTTATTTGCTTCCATATAGAAAGTGTGTGAAGATGTTCGGAGAATCTTTTCAACCAAATCCATCAGAAATAGATCAAGTTCCAATCATGCTTTTATCATAGATTTGTTTATCTGATGGAGAGGGCATAGTTGCTTATGAAGTTGTCTCTTTAGTTTATGTAGGTATGATGCTTGGGTGATGCAAACCCCTCTGATGGATGGTTTAAGGGCTTTCCATAGGGTCAGGGGATCTGTATCTGTGAATGTATTGTTTGTAAGATAGTCCTGTATAGCGTTTTCGATATTATGTCTATATTTTGGATTGGTAAGTAGACTATTATTGATATGCCAGGTTCGGAGGTTAGGTCGTGGGACTAGTGAGGAGAAAGTCATCATGACAGCATTATGGTCTGACCAGGAACATGGTATGATTAAAGAATCCAGTATAAGGAGTGAGGTACTGATGCTTACAAGGAGGTGGTCTATACGAGAGAATTGTTTGTGAGGACGAGAGTAGTGTGTGTGTTGTCTCCTTGTAAGGTTTTGTTCACGCCATGAATCAAGGAGGGACTGTTGGTTAAGGAGTTGTTGATAGGAGAGACATTGTACATTTATGGGAGTCGGGGATTTATCCAAGAACGGATATATTACTTTATTAGAGTCACCACAAATCATAAGAGTACCATGTTTATGAGATTCCACTATAGAGAACAAGTGGGAGAGGAATGACAGTGGGTTTTTATTGGGGGCACAGTATGAAACAATAGTAATTTCGTTGTCTAGAGACCAGCAAGTAATAGATATCGACCCTCTGGATCTTTAATTTATGGAGCGTGAATAGTGTTGTGTGGTGAAAAGCAATTAAAATCTCTCTGTTTGGTGGGGGCCGAGGCTGTATAAACCTGGGGATATTGGTGGCTAAAAAATTTAGGGGAGGATTGTAATGGAAAATGCGTTTCCTGTAGGCATACCACATGCTTCGAAAGTGTGGAAAAGCAATGGAAAGCCTTGGTTTGTTTCTGAGGGGAGTTGAGTCCCTGTACATTAAGTGTCAGGATATTTAAAGACATCACTTCGTAGTGTATATAGGGTTAGGGAGTCCTGTAGTTAGTTAGTCTTTTAAGTATTATTATCTGGAGAAGCAGAAGGGTGGGGGGGTAGGACTATGAGAGGAAAGAGGATTACGGGTAGTGTCAGGTAGGAACTAGAGAATGTAAGTAGTTTCCGATAATAGGAAGAAGTATGAGAAGCTCTGGTTGAAAAGAAGGGTGGCTCCTATGTGGAGCGAGTATCCAGGAGGTAGTAAAAAAGTCACTAGCCAATGTATACCTTAGGTCCAAAGAGTATCCGATCAACAACGTCGGGTACTTGAGGATCAGATGTCAAGTGCAATGGGCTGTCTCTGGGACTACGACAGCCATTATTGTATCTATATAAATTGTATAACAAATGAGTCACTAGCATTACTATAATCAGTAAAAAGAAAAACTGGCAAGGTGCTAGGTAAAGTAAAGAACAAGGTGGCACTAAATTAGGGTGACGGAGTGGATGTCCTGCAGGTAAGTTGATGGCATAAGTTCCATGGTAAGCGATCGTTGCCAGAGGGCAGGGATCACTTGGAATGTAATGGGAGAAGGAGGTGCAATCAAACTCGCTGCAGGAGGTTGTAAGCTAGGTTTTGGTGAAGTTAGCAGGTATACATGTCTGTAGATCCCTACTTCCCTGTGCCTACTGAGCAGGGGGAAAATACCCTAGTCCATAAGCCCAGGGAAAGGTTGAGGGACATAATATTTCTGTCAGATGAAACAGAAAAACATGTGTGGAGTAGTGTGATTGCATTAACCTCATATTTACGAACCCTTGTTTGAGACAGTATGTAATGCCTGTTTTAGGGTTCATTACGTACTGAACCATTAGATATATGATATCAAAAGGAGTAAGCCCTTAAGGCCTGATATCACCTATAAGAGAAACATCAGTCCATCTGGTCTTCTGGCTCCGGAGGTGGTGAGGCAAAGTGGCTCCTCCTGTGGGTCCTGGAATGACCTTGAAGATCAGGAGTGTCCTGTGGATCCTTATTGGGGGCTGGATGTCGCTCCACATTTGGATCCCTCAGGTATATTTTCTGGTGTGGACAGGGGAAGATCTTGTATCGCTGCAAGAAGATCATCCACAGACTTGAAGGTGTAGGAAGAACCTTTGTGGGAAAAGAGGATGGCAAAGGGGAAACTCCAACGATATGAAATGTGCTGGTGTTGAAGAATCTGCAAGTGTGGTTTCATCGCTTTTCATCTCAAGACGGTCTGTTGTGAAAGGTCTTGGAAGATTTGGTAGCGATATCATTAGAATATCAATGAGTCCTTATTACAGGCTGCTTCCATTAATTGCTCCTTGGTACAGTAGTAGTGAAATTTTATTACAATGTCCCTGGGGGGGCCATCGTCTTTTCGGGAGCCAGGGTTCTATGAATTCTGTCCATTTCTAGGCATTCTATGGGAATCAATGAGGCACGTTTCTGAAAGAGCGCCATGATGGTAGATTGGAGGTCTTCTATAGCCTCAGGTATGCCACGAACACGGAGATTAGACCTCCTGGCCCTGTTCTCAAAGTCCTTGAGACGGGTGTAGAGGGAAGATCTTTCTTCCCTAAGGGCTTCCAATTTATCGTTGGAGTTGGTGGTGATAACATCCAGTTCATCCATCTTCTGTTCTAAAACAGATGTGCGGCGGCCCATCTCACAAATCTCCCGTGTGAGCTTTTCAGTAATCGCATCTAAGGTATTATGTAAGGCTTTTTGAAATACCTGCTCAAATTGGCTAAGATCAGACCCGGGGGGGGGGGGGAACGTATTTTGTATAGTGATGGGAGTCATCCCAAAGTCAAATCGAACTCACCTTGCTTACAGGGAGAAGAATTCTTTGTCTGTGACAGTACATCTGTCAGTACAGAATGGGAGGATGGCATCGTGGCCATTTTAGATGCGGCTCTAGTTAGCGCTTCTTGGCTCTTTGCCGGCTTAAGTTTTTTGTTTTTTTTCCCGGTGTACATACTGTTATATTGTGCCCGGGGGACTCAGTGATGAAGGGGTCACCGTGGGTAGATGTGGTCGATCGTGACTCGGCGTTATGATGCTGTCGGGTCCCAGTTTTTGTGAAGCACTAAGCAGCCATGTCTTGCCTAGTCAGCCACCCACATGCGCCTCTGTGTGGAGTTCCCCTTAAAATCTATACCAAACCCAAAGGGTTTCCTAATTCTGTCATAGGGTCCCCCTTAACCACTTTAATACTGTGCATGTTCACCCCTTCCTGCCCAGACCAATTTTCATATTTCATTAGTTTCACACTTTGAATGACAATTACTCAGACATGCAGCGCTGTACCCAAACAACATTTTTATATTTTTTTTTTTTCACATAAATAGAGCTTTCTTTTGGTAGTATTTAATCACCGCTGGGTTTTTTCTTTTTTGCAATACAATTAAAAAAAAGAGCAAAAATTAAAACTTTTATTCTCTATTAAAAAATTTTTCAAATGTAGATCCCTCTAGGAGGCTGTCGATGCCTTTGAGGGAGCTCCCAGTCTGGTAACCTTGGGCCTGGGCTTGGGTGCAGTCGGGACCACTTCCAAGGACATGTGGGAAGGTCCTGGACTGGAGGCACAAGAGAGAGCAAGGAGAGAACAGCGGGAGAGAGCACTACTGAAGGACTCCAGTGAGGACAACTGGTCGCAGCCAGGAGGGCTGGTCAGTGCGACATAGTCGGGAGGACTGAGGAGGCACATCTGAGAGGACTGGGAGATTGTAGTCATAGATGGGTGCAGAACCAGAAGAGTGGACTGTGGTGGAAGGGGCAGTGGAGTTGGGCAGCTGCAGCCAGGAGGGCTGGCAGGGCCTGAAGAGGGGTTACTGGTATCAGTAGCCGCATATGAGACAGCTAGCATCTGAACTTTCTCTACACTATAGGGGCCCACGATCCCTGCCTGCAAAAGGCAATTGCTAGGGCCTGGCTGAGTCAGTGTCAGGCCTAACCACTTTATGCTAACTGTACCTGAGGATTAAAGAGGAAGCGATGTGCAGGAGGAGAAAGACCTGAGGATTAAAGAGGAAGCGATGTGCTGGAGGAGAAAGACCTGAGGATTAAGAAGAAGCGATGTGCTGGAGGAGAAAGACCTGAGGATTAAAAAGGAAGTGATGTGTTGAAAAGCAATCCACCACAGATCACTTTTCAGAGGGTAGTAGGCATTACTGCTAATGTTAAAGAAGCTTGAAACACATCATCCATTTCACACTCACCATCAACCAGGTCATTCCCCAGCCACTTCCCATGTTAGCCACTTCCCTTCAACTTGTATCACAGGTGACCATTTCCCAACCTGCAGATGACAGACCCTACTCTAATGCCCTGTACACACGGTCGGATTTTCCGACGGAAAATGTGTGATAGGACCTTGTTGTCGGAAATTCAGACCGTGTGTAGGCTCCATCACACATTTTCCAAAATGCCACGCATGCTCAGAATAAATAAAGAGATGAAAGCTATTGGCTACTGCCCCGTTTATAGTCCCGGCGTACATGTTTTACGTCGCTGCATTCAGAATGATCGGATTTTCTGACAACTTTGTATGACCGTGTGTATGCAAGACAAGTTTGATCCAACATCCTTCGGAAAAAATCCTAGGATTTTGTTGTCAAAATTTCTGATAATCAGCCGGCTGAGGTGAGCCTTTTGCTTACATTTGAGTCTTGAGACTTCCTTGATCGGTAAGGCATTTTTGGGACAAAGGGTATCTATTTTACTCCCCTTAATCAAACTGTATTGATTGGTGGTTATATGTTATGTTGTCACTGTCTACTGTCCATCAGAGTGTTATAGATAAGAAAGGGAAGAATAGTGCTGTTCACAGGTATATGTAGTACATCTGCTAGATAAAGTAGTTTAGAGGCAAGAGGGTATAGGCACACGTACAGAAGACTGGACAGTCATTATGGGCATTAAATTAAGTAAGGGAATGAAGGATAAGAGACCCTCAAAAATGCCCAGCACATGAGGAGCGCTATATATGAACCGAAGGTGCGGTTCCGCCTATACTGAGCCCCTAGATTAATGGTTAAAGTGGACATGGATCCACAATGAGTAACTAGGTTACCACCAAAGTCCACATGGACTAAGAATCATGCAGAGTAAACAGCTAGAGAAACAGCTATCTATGTGAGCAGGATGGATCATGGGTGACAATTAACACTAGAAAAAAGCTACATTTTCATGTTAAGTTGTGGAATGAATTTGGGGTCATGCACTACAACTAGTAAAGTCAAGAAAGCAGAAGTTAATCAAGGAAATATTAAAGAGATAAAAGAAAGTGAGAGAATGATATGCATGTGTTGTGTACAAATGGGAAATGTAAGCAATTTTAGAGAGCTATTCGTGTATGTGTGAGACTGCTGGAACCTTTAGTTCCAACCCTTGTGTGTGTCATGTATGCAGATGTGACCCCCTCCTTTGTGCTCTCCTGAAAGAATGTAGCTGGGATGAGAAGTCAGTGATAAGCTGGAAGGACACCATGCCAATTTCAGTTTTTTAGACAAAATATTTATAACAAAATATGCCGGGTTAACGAATCTAATGATAAACAATGTGATCACAATTATTTTTGAATCTGTTTTCCAAACATGGTAAAATGAAGGTTACATTTAACCGTGTATTACACAAATTGAATATCCTTTTGATAGTGGAAACAGTGCATTTAAAAAGGGAAATTAAGTAAAATGAAGTAATATGTCCCCCTTTAAGGAAATTTATCTGTGGCTATATATTAGTGTGTGATATTGAAATGATCATTTGAGTATTAATTTCTAATATGATTTTTACAATTTTATTAATAATATAGATATATTGAAACTGGTTTAGACAACCTTTGGTTGGAAATGAAATCCAGGTTAATGGGGAAATTTGTAAAAATGGGATTAGTTTAGATTGAGATCACAATTTTTTGTAATTTTACATTTATACAATAAGCCCTTATTGAGAGAAAAAAAAGATTAAGATGAGGTTGTTATTTGGAATACAGCTGCCATAATATTTAACAAAGCCAAGATGGATGAGATACATAAGAAGAAGTTTTTTCTACAAAAATGAGATCTTAATGTCTGATAATAATTTGATGTGCGGTCCATGATGTGAGAGTAATAATAAATAAAATTTAAATATAACTAACCCATCACATCAAATCCACACACCCTGTTAGGATAGATGCCACCTGCAGCCAATTGTTTTATAGTTTTTGATGTGGCTGAGTGCTTTCTGGTCCAACACACAGATTGTTGGTCCTTTTTGTTTTTATTTATTTTTATTTTTTAAAACCAAAGCAGAATATGTGGATTATGAAATGATGTGCCCCTTTTCCTTGTAAGTGCAGTGGTATAAGCAAAAGAATATTTTGGATTTATGGACATCTCTGCATGACCGCAGGGTATTGTTATCATTTATTATAATATTGCCAGGAAAAAGTTGTCTTTTTGAAACATGAAACTGGAGTTCTTACACAAACAGCATGAGAGGAAAGAAGCCGTTGTAATTTATGTAAGTTGGACCCAGTAATGAAGGGTTCCCCCCGATATATCAGAGCTGTAGCTTTTATGCAAAGGTGGCAGTGCTATTAGACAACGTTACAGACATTATTTTGGTCAAATATTACATTTTTAATGGTCCCACATTCTGCGCAGCAAATATATAGCTAACTAAATGTTTGTCTAATGAAAGGTTCAAAATATGAATTTGTTTTGTTTGTTTATGTAGAAATCTAACAATGAAAAATGTGTACATTTGAATCCAGCCACCGTATTGCCTCTATTGGAGGAGGCTGGAGACAAAGGAAAAACCACATGTGTTAAATTGATGATGTAGGAATCAGCTGTTGTGAACCCAGTGTAGGATACACTCCCTAAAGATCCAGATTTTTTTTTTTTTTTGTAGATTTGATCCTGGTTTTATACTGAGGATGGCAATACCCATACGAGTATGCAGTTTATCACCCAGAAGGATACTCTGTATTCAAAGTCATTGGATCCCTTTTCCCCAGCTCAACAAGCAGAGTTCCATGTTTTAGCAAAGCTTGTGAGCTATAAAAAGAGTGTATATTTATATAGATAGTCGAAGGGCCAGAAGTTTGTTTTTACTTTGGCAGATAAACCAATCAGGCATGCTAAGTTAATTTGATTGGCTGTTTTCAGCCTTCCAGGTTCTTGCTGAGGTAGTCAAACTAACTTTAAAACTCACACATGGAAGCCGACCAGGTGTGACTAAGGATGCTGCATTACAGCTCCGGACACTTGATGGGTCTGTGCAACTCACAGATTCCACCCTAGTTCTGGCCCAGTATAGATGGGATTAACAATTCAACTTTAACCACTTGCCGACCGCCGCACGACTATATACGTCGGCAGAATGGCATGGGCAGGCAAAAGGACGTGTATGTACGTCCTTGCCTGCCCGCGGGTGGGGGGTCCGATCGGACCCCCCCCCCGGTGCCTGCGGCGGTCGGCAAATCTTCCCCGGCGATCGGAGGTGAGGGGGAGGCCATCCATTCGTGGCCCCCCCCCTCGCGATCGCTCTCAGCCAATGGGATCATTTCCCTGCCTCTGTATTGTACACAGAGGCAGAGGAAATGATGTCATCTCTCCTCGGCTCGGTATTTTCCGTTCCGGGCCGAGGAGAGAAGACTGCAATGTAAGTGCACCAACACACTACACACAGTAGAACATGCCAGGCACACAAAACACCCCGATCCCCCCCCCGATCGCCCCCCGATCCCCCCCCCAATCACCCCCCCCCTGTCACAAACTGACACCAAGCAGGTTTTTTTTTTTTTTTTTTTTTTTTTTTCTGATTACTGTATTGGTGTCAGTTTGTGACAGTTACAGTGTCAGGGCAGTGAGTGTTAGGCCCCCTGTAGGTCTAGGGTACCCCCCTAACCCCCCCTAATAAAGTTTTAACCCCTTGATCACCCCCTGTCACCAGTGTCGCTAAGCGATCATTTTTCTGATCGCTGTATTAGTGTCGCTGGTGACGCTAGTTAGGGACGTAAATATTTAGGTTCGCCGTCAGCGTTTTATAGCGACAGGGACCCCCATATACTACCTAATAAATGTTTTAACCCCTTGATTGCCCCCTAGTTAACCCCTTTCACCACTGATCACCGTATAACTGTTACGGGTGACGCTGGTTAGTTTGTTTATTTTTTATAGTGTCAGGGCACCCGCCGTTTATTACCGAATAAAGATTTAGCCCCCTGATCACCCGACGGTGATATGCGTCGCCCCAGGCAGCGTCAGATTAGCGCCAGTACCGCTAACACCCACGCACGCAGCATACGCCTCCCTTAGTGGTATAGTATCTGAACGGATCAATATCTGATCCGATCAGATCTATACTAGCGTCCCCAGCAGTTTAGGGTTCCCAAAAACACAGTGTTAGCGGGATCAGCCCAGATACCTGCTAGCACCTGCGTTTTGCCCCTCAGCCCAGCCCAGCCCACCCCACCCAAGTGCAGTATCGATCGATCACTGTCACTTACAAAACACTAAACGCATAACTGCAGCGTTCGCAGAGTCAGGCCTGATCCCTGCGATCGCTAACAGTTTTTTTGGTAGCATTTTGGTGAAATGGCAAGCACCAGCCCCAGGCAGCGTCAGGTTAGTGCCAGTACCGCTAACACCCACGCACCGTACACCTCCCTTAGTGGTATAGTATCTGAACGCATCAATATCTGATCCGATCAGATCTATACTAGCGTCCCCAGCAGTTTAGGGTTCCCAAAAACGCAGTGTTAGCGGGATCAACCCAGATACCTGCTAGCAACTGCGTTTTACCCCTCCGCCCGGCCCAGCCCAGCCCACCCAAGTGCAGTATCGATCGATCACTGTCACTTACAAAACACTAAACGCATAACTGTAGCGTTCGCAGAGTCAGGCCTGATCCCTGCGATCGCTAACAGTTTTTTTTGGTAGCGTTTTGGTGAACTGGCAAGCACCAGCCCCAGGCAGCGTCAGGTTAGTGCCAGTAGCGCTAACACCCACGCACGCACCGTACACCTCCCTTAGTGGTATAGTATCTGAACTGATCAATATCTGATCCGATCAGATCTATACTGGCGTCCCCAGCAGTTTAGGGTTCCCAAAAACGCAGTGTCAGCGGGATCAGCCCAGATACCTGCTAGCACCTGCGTTTTGCCCCTCCGCCCGGCCCAGCCCAGCCCACTCAAGTGCAGTATCGATCGATCACTGTCACTTACAAAACACTAAATGCATAACTGCAGCGTTCGCAGAGTCAGGCCTGATCCCTGCGATCGTTAACAGTTTTTTTGGTAGCGTTTTGGTGAACTGGCAAGCGCCAGCGGCCTAGTACACCCCGGTCGTAGTCAAACCAGCACTGCAGTAACACTTGGTGACGTGGCGAGTCCCATAAGTGCAGTTCAAGCTGGTGAGGTGGCAAGCACAAGTAGTGTCCCGCTGCCACCAAGAAGACAAACACAGGCCCGTCATGCCCATAGTGCCCTTCCTGCTGCATTCGCCAATCCTAATTGGGAACCCACCACTTCTGCAGCGTCCGTACTTCCCCCATTCACATCCCCAACCAAATGCAGTCGGCTGCATGAGAGGCATTTTTATGTCCTCCCGAGTACCCCTACCCAACGAACCCCCCCAAAAAAGATGTTGTGTCTGCAGCAAGCGCGGATATAGGCGTGACACCCGCTATTATTGTCCCTCCTGTCCTGACAATCCTGGTCTTTGCATTGGTGAATGTTTTGAACGCTACCATTCACTAGTTGAGTATTAGCGTAGGGTACAGCATTGCACAGACTAGGACACACTTTCACAGGGTCACCCAAGATGCCATCGCATTTTGAGAGACCCGAACCTGGAACCGGTTACAGTTATAAAAGTTACAGTTACAAAAAAAGTGTAAAAAAAAAAAAAAAAAAAAAACACAAACAAAAATATAAAATAAAAAATAATAGTTGTAGTTTTATTGTTCTCTCTCTATTCTCTCTCTCTCTCTCTATTCTCTCTATTGTTCTGCTCTTTTTTACTGTATTCTATTCTGCAATGTTTTATTGTTATTATGTTTTATCATGTTTGCTTTTCAGGCCTGCAATTTTTTATACTTTACCGTTTACTGTGCTTTATTGTTAACCATATTTTTGTCTTCAGGTACAGCATTCACGACTTTGAGTGGTTATACCAGAATGATGCCTGCAGGTTTAGGTATCATTCTTTTCAGCCAGCGGTCGGCTTTCATGTAAAAGCAATCCTAGCGGCTAATTAGCCTCTAGACTGCTTTTACAAGCAGTGGGAGAGAATGCCCCCCCCCCCCCACCGTCTTCCGTGTTTTTCTCTGGCTCTCCTGTCTCAACAGGGAACCTGAGAATGCAGCCGGTGATTCAGCCAGCTGACCATAGAGCTGATCAGAGACCAGAGTGGCTCCAAACATCTCTATGGCCTAAGAAACCGGAAGCTACGAGCATTTTATGACTTAGATTTCGCCGGATGTAAATAGCGCCATTGGGAAATTGGGAAAGCATTTTATCATACCGATCTTGGTGTGCTCAGATGCTTTGAGGGCAGAGGAGAAATCTAGGGTCTAATAGACCCCAATTTTTTCAAAAAAGAGTACCTGTCACTACCTATTGCTATCATAGGGGATATTTACATTCCCTGAGATAACAATAAAAATGATTAAAAAAAAAAAAAATGAAAGGAACAGTTTTAAAATAAGATAAAAAAGCAAAAAAATAATAAAGAGAAAAAAAAAAAAAAAAAAAAGCACCCCTGTCCCCCCTGCTCTCGCGCTAAGGTGAACGCAAGCGTCGGTCTGGCGTCAAATGTAAACAGCAATTGCACCATGCATGTGAGGTATCACCGCGACGGTCAGATCGAGGGCAGTAATTTTAGCCATAGACCTCCTCTGTAAATCTAAAGTGGTAACCTGTAAAGGCTTTTAAAGGCTTTTAAAAATGTATTTATTTTGTTGTCACTGCACGTTTGTGCGCAATTGTAAAGCATGTCATGTTTGGTATCCATGTACTCGGCCTAAGATCATCTTTTTTATTCCATCAAACATTTGGGCAATATAGTGTGTTTTAGTGCATTAAAATGTAAAAAAGTGTGTTTTTCCCCAAAAAATGCGTTTGAAAAATCGCTGCGCAAATACTGTGTGAAAAAAAAAAATAAAACACCCACCATTTTAATCTGTAGGGCATTTGCTTTAAAAAAATATATAATGTGTGGGGGTTCAAAGTAATTTTCTTGCAAAAAAAAATAATTTTTTCATGTAATCAAAAAGTGTCAGAAAGGGCTTTGTCTTCAAGTGGTTAGAAGAGTGGGTGATGTGTGACATAAGCTTCTAAATGTTGTGCATAAAATGCCAGACAGTTCAAACCCCCCCAAATGACCCCATTTTGGAAAGTAGACACCCCAAGCTATTTGCTGAGAGGCATGTCGAGTCCATGGAATATTTTATATTGTGACACAAGTTGCGGGAAAGAGACAAATTATTATTTTTTTTTTTTTTTTTTGCACAAAGTTGTCACTAAATTATATATTGCTCAAACATGCCATGGGAATATGTGAAATTACACCCCAAAATACATTCTGTTGCTTCTCCTGAGTACGGGGATACCACATGTGTGAGACTTTTTGGGAGCCTAGCCACGTATGGGACCCCGAAAACCAAGCACCGCCTTCAGGCTTTCTAAGGGCGTAAATTTTTGATTTCACTCTTCACTGCCTATCACAGTCTCGGAGGCCATGGAATGCCCAGGTGGCACAAACCCCCCCCAAATGACCCCATTTTGGAAAGTAGACACCCCAAGCTATTTGCTGAGAGGTATAGTGAGTATTTTGCAGACCTCACTTTTTGTCACAAAGTTTTGAAAATTAAAAAAAGAAAAAAAAATTTTTTTTTTTGTCTTTCTTCATTTTCAAAAACAAATGAGAGCTGCAAAATACTCACCATGCCTCTCAGCAAATAGCTTGGGGTGTCTACTTTCCAAAATGGGGTCATTTGGGGGGGGGTTTGTGCCACCTGGGCATTCCATGGCCTCCGAAACTGTGATAGGCAGTGAAGAGTGAAATCAAAAATGTACACCCTTAGAAATCCTGAAGGCGGTGCTTGGTTTTCGGGGTCCCGTACGCGGCTAGGCTCCTAAAAAGTCCCACACATGTGGTATCCCCGTACTCAAGAGAAGCAGCAGAATGTATTTTGGGGTGCAATTCCACATATGCCCATGACCTGTGTGAGCAATATATCATTTAGTGACAACTTTGTGCAAAAAAAAAAAAAATAAATAAATAGTCACTTTCCCGCAACTTGTGTCAAAATATAAAATATTCCATGGACTCAACATGCCTCTCAGCAAATAGCTTGGGGTGTCTACTTTCCAAAATGGGGTCATTTGGGGGGGGTTTGTGCCATCTGGGCATTTTATGGCCTTCAAAACTGTGATAGGTAGTGAGGAGTAAAATCAAAAATGTACGCCCTTAGAAATCCTGAAGGCAGTGATTGGTTTTCGGGGCCCCGTATGCGGCTAGGCTCCCAAAAAGTCCCACACATGTGGTATCCCCATACTCAGGAGAAGCAGCTAAATGTATTTTGGGGTGCAATTCCACATATGCCCATGGCCTGTGTGAGCAATATATCATTTAGTGACAACTTTTTGTAATTTTTTTTTTTTTTTTCATTATTCAATCACTTGGGACAAAAAAAATGAATATTCAATGGGCTCAACATGCCTCTCAGCAATTTCCTTGGGGTGTCTACTTTCCAAAATGGGGTCATTTGTGGGGGTTTTGTACTGCCCTGTCATTTTAACACCTCAAGAAATGACATAGGCAGTCATAAATTAAAGACTGTGTAAATTCCAGAAAATGTACCCTAGTTTGTAGGTGCTATAACTTTTGCGCAAACCAATAAATATACACTTATTGACATTTTTTTTACCAAAGACATGTGGCCAAATACATTTTGGCCTAAATGTATGACTAAAATTGAGTTTATTGGATTTTTTTTAGAACAAAAAGTAGAAAATATCATTTTTTTTCAAAATTTTCGGTCTTTTTCCGTGTATAGCGCAAAAAATAAAAACGGCAGAGGTGATCAAATACCATCAAAAGAAAGCTCTATTTGTGGGAAGAAAAGGACGCAAATTTCGTTTGGTTACAGCATTGCATGACCGCGCAATTAGCAGTTAAAGCGACGCAGTGCCAAATTGTAAAAAGTGCTCTGGTCAGGAAGGGGGTAAATCCTTCCGGGGCTGAAGTGGTTAAGGACCCCAGAACGAGAAGAACAAGTGGTCCACAGGGGGCAACTTCTTATGAAATAGGACTTTGGAAAAGGTGATCATTTATGTCTGCCAGCCACCCTTTTCCCTCCAGCTTGACCCATGGACCGTGTCATCAGTCACAAGCAGTTATGGCTGCCTTAGTAAATGAGCGTGGGATAGAGCCAGGGTTCACCACAGTTGTTTTTATAACATACCACTTCTTGTTTTACCTGTTACCAAAGGTGTTACCAAAAGCTGAACACCCTTCCAGAGATTACAAAAAGATATATCCAGATGCCCAAGTCAGGATCTTACGAGTATGCATTTTGTCTGTAGGGACATGTTTTCTGGATGTCCAGTGGCAAATGCTACTACAAAGGCCACAATAAAAAGTGTTATCAGAAGTAGTTTGTAAGTACAGAGTGCAGAATCTACAGAGAGTAACAGAGGAAATCATTTTTATAAGAGAGTCCTTACTAGAAGTTTTCAGGTTTTATTTTTCCACTCCCTACTGTCTACAATGTAGCGGACAAAGTAGAGTAAGAAACTAGAAAACTTTTGCCTGAATGTTTTCTTATATTTTATGAAGCCCCTAAGGGAATGTTGGACTCTCTCCCCATGGGATTTGGTTTGGAAGTGTGTTACTCACTTGTTATATTTTGTCTCAGCAGCTGAAGTCCTCCATTCGGATCTCACAGAGAATGTTGCTGATCTTTTAAGGTTTTGACAAACTCATTTACCAGTATGTGTTTTCTCCCCAATTCCAGATCCTAAAAGTTTGGAGATATATATATATATATATATATATATATATATATATATATATATATATATATATATATATATACACACACATACACACACACACACACACACACAGTGGGGACGGAAAGTATTCAGACCCCCTTACATTTTTCACTCTGTTATATTGTAGCCATTTGCTAAAATCATTTAAGTTCATTTTTTTTCCTCATTAATGTACACACAGCACCCCATATTGACAGAAAAACACAGAATTGTTGACATTTTTGCAGATTTATTAAAAAAGAAAAACTGAAATATCACATGGTCCTAAGTATTCAGACCCTTTGTTGTGACACTCATATATTTAACTCAGGTGCTGTCCATTTCTTCTGATCATCCTTGAGATGGTTCTACACCTTCATTTGAGTCCAGCTGTGTTTGATTATACTGATTGGACTTGTTTAGGAAAGCCACACACCTGTCTATATAAGACCTTACAGCTCACAGTGCATTTTAGAGCAAATGAGAATCATGAGGTCAAAGGAACTGCCTGAAGAGCTCAGAGACAGAATTGTGGCAAGGTACAGATCTGGCCAAGGTTACAAAAAAATTTCTGCTGCACTTAAGGTTCCTAAGAGCACAGTGGCCTCCATAATCCTTAAATGGAAGATGTTTGGGATGACCAGAACCCTTCCTAGAGCTGGCCGTACAGCCAAACTGAGCTATCGGGGGAGAAGAGCCTTGGTGAGAGAGGTAAAGAAGAACCCAAAGATCACTGTGGCTGAGCTTCAGAGATGCAGTCGGGAGATGGGAGAAAGTTGTAGAAAGTCAACCATCACTACAGCCCTCCACCAGTCGGGGCTTTATGGCAGAGTGGCCCGACAGAAGCCTCTACTCAGTGCAAAACACATGAAAGCCCACATGGAGTTTGATAAAAAAAAAACACCTGAAGGACTCCAAGATGGTGAGAAATAATATTCTTTGGTCTGATGAGACCAAGATAGAACTTTTTGGCCTTAATTCTAAGCGGTATGTGTGGAGAAAACCAGGCACTGCTCATCACCTGTCCAATACAGTCCCAACAGTGAAGCATGGTGGTGGCAGCATCATGCTGTGGGGGTGTTTTTCAGCTGCAGGGACAGGACGACTGGTCGCAATCAAGGGAAATATGAATGGGGCCAAGTACAGGGATATCCTGGACGAAAACCTTCTCCAGAGTGCTCAGGACCTCAGGCTGGGCCGAAGGTTTACCTTCCAACAAGACAATGACCTTAAGCAAACAGCTAAAATAACAAAGGAGAAAAAGAGAGGGGCAAGTGGGACTTTAAATGAAGCATGTCAACTGAAAGTATAATAATAATGAATACATGTGAGTAGGTAAAATGATTGGATTTAATTTATAGTCAAGTCCATGATTTTGATGCATACAGTACCAATAAAGTAGTATAGATACAGACATAGTCGCATGAATTGATATATAAGCATATTTAGCAGTAACAATCATTAAAGACTCAGTAGTGTAAAACAAATCAATGGACATACATATATGCAATTCATAACAGAAATACATGAATTAAAATCGCCAATCAAAATCACAAAATCGCATGAAATGAGAAAACTCGATAAAAAATTGATAAATGTCAGGGATATGATTTAGGCTTGATAGGGCATCCTTAGTTTGCGAACCCGACGCATTTCTTGGCTTCTTGCCAGTCATCAGGGGTGGGATGCATAATTTAACTGAGAAAAACAAAGGAATATCATAAATATTGATACATGTGGAACCTCCAGCCAATAGAGAAAATCGTATCAGAAATGTCCATTGTCTACTTTGAATAGAGAAGCTACTTACAAAATAGCCCAAAAGTCAAGGAGAGTCGCCAGCAATGGGATCTGTTAGGGTGTGAGATATAACCGTCTCAACCGGGGTTGAGGCAGGGCACCGACCATCCTCCCAAAGTGATTGGAGGGTGGGCCAGGAGAAACCACAGCCAACTGATTCCTGAGCCCTCAATATACTGGTCAATGAGTTGTAAATGGGAAAATCTGCAGAAAATTGAAAAAAATGGAATGTGTCAAAAAAAGTAAATCTAGAGTAGAACGTGTTGGATGAATAGAATGACTGAAAAAAATATGTACTAGGTACATCTGAAAGAGTAAATGTGTGAAAAATGAGATGATAAAGGGGAATAGAAATAAAATAGATGCATAAAAATGCACGTGAAAAAAGAGATAGAAAAAGAAATCCCTAGGAAATGTGTGAAAATAGAGAGTGTCGTGCACCAGGTAAATGGGTGAGAGGATGGGAATGTGTGTACTGTAAGCAGAAAAAAAGATATATAAAAAATAAATAAAAATATATATTAATTACCCATGTATTGAATAGTGGCTGCTTAACAGAGCGGTCCCTTCCTAGTGAGGGAGTGAACCGTCAGTCTGTCGGTCCCAGCTGATATACTCTGGCCCTGGGCGGGTCCCTGCCAGCATCATGCATGACGTCATTGGCAGCTGAGAGACGAGAGAGCAATCACAGCTGAGAGTAACTCAGTGGATGTCTACTCATCACAGCTGTAGGCGTCAGATGGAGAAAAAAAAAAAAAAAAAATGCATGGCGCCGATGCGTTGAGATCGGGCCCCAGCCGCCCCGAAATAAATGAGGGGAGGTGGGGAGGGAGCTGAGCGCATCGCAACCCCGGACATAGAGACTGCAAAATATCAAAACACCCCAGCCCATATGCTGGATTTAAATCAATAAGTGGATTCCAGGGAATAAAAACCTTGGAATTAGTACAAAATAGTTCTCAATAAACTCAAGGAAACACATGTAAAAATATATTATATAGTCACGGACTGTTACTGTGTTGGAAAATTGGTAACGGAGTTGGGATAAAAATACAAAAAGATATTTGAACTAAGGATGAACAAAAATTAATGATGGTGCGACTTGGTCACCGAGGGAGCGGGTGTCTTCCACCCAAATATAAATATAGACAAAAGAAAGTGACCAGTCGCATAACTAAATATCAATGGCATGCTTCCATCCCGGGTTCATATATAAAAGAAAAAGAGAGGGGCAAGTGGGACTTTAAATGAAGCATGTCAATTGAAAGTATAATAATAATGAATACATGTGAGTAGGTAAAATGATTGGATTTAATTTATAGTCAAGTCCATGATTTTGATGCATACAGTACCAACAAAGTAGTATAGATACAGACATAGTCGCATGAATTGATATATAAGCATATTTAGCAGTAACAATCATTAAAGACTCAGTAGTGTAAAACAAATCAATGGACATACATATATGCAATTCATAACAGAAATACATGAATTAAAATCGCCAATCAAAATCACAAAATCGCATGAAATGAGAAAACTCGATAAAAAATTGATAAATGTCAGGGATATGATTTAGGCTTGATAGGGCATCCTTAGTTTGCGAACCCGACGCGTTTCTTGGCTTCTTGCCAGTCATCAGGGGTGGGATGCATAATTTAACTGAGAAAAACAAAGGAATATCATAAATATTGATACATGTGGAACCTCCAGCCAATAGAGAAAATCGTATCAGAAATGTCCATTGTCTACTTTGAATAGAGAAGCTACTTACAAAATAGCCCAAAAGTCAAGGAGAGTCGCCAGCAATGGGATCTGTTAGGGTGTGAGATATAACCGTCTCAACCGGGGTTGAGGCAGGGCACCGACCATCCTCCCAAAGTGATTGGAGGGTGGGCCAGGAGAAACCACAGCCAACTGATTCCTGAGCCCTCAATATACTGGTCAATGAGTTGTAAATGGGAAAATCTGCAGAAAATTGAAAAAAATGGAATGTGTCAAAAAAAGTAAATCTAGAGTAGAACGTGTTGGATGAATAGAATGACTGAAAAAAATATGTACTAGGTACATCTGAAAGAGTAAATGTGTGAAAAATGAGATGATAAAGGGGAATAGAAATAAAATAGATGCATAAAAATGCACGTGAAAAAAGAGATAGAAAAAGAAATCCCTAGGAAATGTGTGAAAATAGAGAGTGTCGTGCACCAGGTAAATGGGTGAGAGGATGGGAATGTGTGTACTGTAAGCAGAAAAAAAGATATATAAAAAATAAATAAAAATATATATTAATTACCCATGTATTGAATAGCGGCTGCTTAACAGAGCGGTCCCTTCCTAGCGAAGCACAGTGAGGGAGTGAACCGTCAGTCTGTCGGTCCCAGCTGATATACTCTGGCCCTGGGCGGGTCCCTGCCAGCGTCATGCATGACGTCATTGGCAGCTGAGAGACGAGAGAGCAATCACAGCTGAGAGTAACTCAGTGGATGTCTACTCATCACAGCTGTAGGCGTCAGATGGAGAAAAAAAAAAAAAAAAAAAATGCATGGCGCCGATGCGTTGAGATCAGGCCCCAGCCGCCCCGAAATAAATGAGGGGAGGTGGGGAGGGAGCTGACATTTATCAATTTTTTATCGAGTTTTCTCATTTCATGCGATTTTGTGATTTTGATTGGCGATTTTAATTCATGTATTTCTGTTATGAATTGCATATATGTATGTCCATTGATTTGTTTTACACTACTGAGTCTTTAATGATTGTTACTGCTAAATATGCTTATATATCAATTCATGCGACTATGTCTGTATCTATACTACTTTATTGGTACTGTATGCATCAAAATCATGGACTTGACTATAAATTAAATCCAATCATTTTACCTACTCACATGTATTCATTATTATTATACTTTCAATTGACAAATAACAAAGGAGTGCTTCACAACAACTTCGTGACTGTTCTTGAATGGCCCAACCAGAACCACGACTTAAACCCAAATTAGCATCTCTGGAGAGACCTAAAAATGGCTGTCCACCAACGTTTACCATCCAACCTGACAGAACTGGAGAGGATCTGCAAGGAGGAATGGCAGAGGATTCCCAAATATATAGATAGATAGAGAGATAGATAGATAGATAGATAGATAGATAGATAGATAGATAGATAGATAGATAGATAGATAGATAGATAGATAGATAGATAGATAGATAGATAGAGAGAGAGATATCTATCTATCTATCGATCTCTCTATTTATCTATCTATCTATCTATCTATCTATCTATCTATCTATCTATCTATCTATCTATCTATCTATCTATCTATCTATCTCTCTATATATCTATCTCTCTATCTATCTCTCTATCTATCTCTCTATCACAATATTAATTGTAAGGGATATATATATATCCCTTACAATTAAAGTAATTGAATCAAAAAGTACCCTAGACTGATCGCAAGAAGGAAACAAATCAAACATATTTCTTTAATTTAGTCATTTTTGTAGTGTCTGATGTGGATCCAGGTGACTATTGCTTCAAGTTTTGCACAACTTGTATATTGAGTCTATTGAGAGAGAGAGAGAGAGAGAGAGAGAGAGAGAGAGAGAGAGAGAGAGAGAGAGAGAGAGAGAGAGAGAGTGAGTGTTTGGACCCCCTAAAATTGTTCACTCTGTTATATTGCAGCCATTTGCTAAAATCATTTAAGTTCATTTTTTTCCTCATTAATGTACACACAGCACCCCATATTGACAGAAAAACACAGAATTGTTGACATTTTTTGCAGATTTATTAAAAAAGAAAAACTGAAATATCACATGTTTCTAAGTATTCAGACCCTTTGTTCAGTATTTAGTAGAAGCACCCTTTTGATCTGATACAGCCATAAGTCTTTTTGGGAAAGATGCAATAAGTTTTTCACACCTGGATTTGGGGAAACTCTGCCATTCCTCCTTGCAGATCCTCTCCAGTTCTGTCAGGTTGGATGGTAAACGTTGGTGGACAGCCATTTTTAGGTCTCTCCAGAGATGCTCAATTGGGTTTAAGTCAGGGCTCTGGCTGGGCCATTCAAGAACAGTCACGGAGTTGTTGTGAAGCCACTCCTTCATTATTTTAGCTGTGTGCTTAGGGTCATTGTCTTGTTGGAAGGTAAACCTTCGGCCCAGTCTGAGGTCCTGAGCACTCTGGAGAAGGTTTTCGTCCAGGATATAATTGAACTTGGCCGTATTCATCTTTCCCTCGATTGCAACCAGTCGTCCTGTCCCTGCAGCTGAAAAACATCCCCACAGCATGATGCTGCCACCACCATGCTTCACTGTTGGGACTGTATTGGACAGGTGATGAGCAGTGCCTAGTTTTCTCCACACATACCGCTTAGCATTAAGGCCAAAAAGTTCTATCTTGGTCTCATCAGACCAGAGAAACTTATTTCTCACCATCTTGGAGTCCTTCGGGTGTTTTTTAGCAAACTCCATGCGGGCTTTCATGTGTCTTGCACTGAGGAGAGGCTTCCGTCGGGCCACTCTGCCATAAAGCCACGACTGGTGGAGGGCTGCAGTGATGGTTGACTTTCTACAACTTTCTCCCATCTCCCGACTGCATCTCTGGAGCTCAGCCACAGTGATCTTTGGGTTCTTCTTTACCTCTCTCACCAAGGCTCTTCTCCCCAGATAGCTCAGTTTTGCCGGACGGCCAGCTCTAGGAAGGGTTCTGGTCATCCCAAACATCTTCCATTTAAGGATTATAGAGGCCACTGTGCTCTTAGGAACCTTAAGTGCAGCAGAAATTTTTTGTAACCTTGGCCAGATCTGTGCCTTGCCACAATTCTGTCTCTGAGCTCTTCAGGCAGTTCCTTTGACCTCATACTTCTCATTTGCTTTGACATGCACTGTAAGCTGTAAGTTCTTATATAGACAGGTGTGTGGCTTTCCTAATCAAGATCAATCAGTATAATCAAACACAGCTGGACTAAAATGAAGGTGTAGAACCATCTCAAGGATGATCAGAAGAAATGGACATCACCTGAGTTAAATATATGAGTGTCACAGCAAAGGGTCTGAATACTTAGGACCATGTGATATTTCAGTTTTTCTTTTTTAATAAATCTGCAAAAACATCAACAACTCTGTGTTTTTCTGTCAATATGGGGTGCTGTGTGTACATTAATGAGGAAAAAAATGAACTTAAATGATTTTAGCAAATGGCTGCAATATAACAAAGAGTGAAAGATTTAAGAGGGTCTGAATACGTTCCGTCCCCACTGTGTGTGTGTACTGTATGTATATGTATATGTATGTGTATGTGTGTATGTGTGTATGTGTATATATATATATAATATATGAAAAATGTGATTTGAAAAGTAGTTCAGCCATGTTGAAGTCATATTTGTCTTTTGTACGTCTTACATTTTATGTAGAATTGTCTGTGTTTACATATGCTTATAAGTCAGCATGCCGACAATTAAGCTAGAAGGCCATTCTGGCCACAGGAGTGTACAGCCAGTACTCTGTAACTATCTCTTATCAATCATTTGTTTTTTTGTAATGAAAAAGCTGCTCCGCTATTATTTTCTCCACAATGGAGTTTTTGGCTCTTTGGCCAGGACTACCTCCACCTAAGCGTATGGAGGTTCCAGGTTAAAGGTGATAGCAGGTATGGTTAGTGATCAAAATATTGATCAAAAGAGGGGAGACTGTAATGGAGATTTGTAAGTTCTGTATATAATTGTATTCTATTTTGTATGTATTGCACACTGCCCTCACTGTACACACGGCACTAATAATGTTTTCAGTAAATGTTTACATTCTTTTGAGTCCTGATTAGAATTAGCCTGCCTATGTAACTCCCCTTGTTACCATAAACGTACAATTGTAATATTAATGTGATACCTACGTAATCATGTGTATAAAAACCTTCAATTGTGTCATAATAAGGCAGAACAGTTATTTGGAAAGATGCTGAGAGTATCTTTTGTGTCTGTTCCCTACTGCAATAGTTATTATTAATTTGGAACCACTAATCAATATGAGGATAGGAGTTGCCTATCTATAAAATGTCCTGGTCACTTGTAATAGGAATGGTTCATGACCGGTCCTCTTTATCTCTCCTCCAAGCTGGAAAGCATGAAATTAAAAAAAAATCCACGATCTCATGCTTACCAGCAGCGATCGCAGCTTTGTTTACAACCACGGCCCAGACGTGACGTCATGACATCTAATCACCGGAAATCTCTATGGTCGTCATCCGGCAGCGGCCGATTCTCCGGGTCCCCGATGGCACAGGAGAGTCCGGAGAAGCACCGGAGGGTGATGGGAGGGGGGGATGTCCCCTCCTGTCGCCAGTAAGAATGATCAAGTTGCGGAACTGCTACTATGATCATTCTTATGATGCACAGAATCGCCGGCTGAAAACGAGGATATTTGAATGATGCCTGTAGTTGCAGGCATCTTTCAGATATTCCCACTGAAAATCAAAGACATCAAATGACGTCCTTGGGCTGGAAGTGGATACTCTGCCCTACACTGTATTATATACTCCGCAGTACACTGTACTATTTACTCTGCCCTACACTGTGCTATATACGCTGCAGTATGCTGTGTTATATACTCTGCCCTACAGTGTGCTATATACTCCGCCACACACTGTGCTATATAGTAGTACTATACTGTAGTATGCAGATGCAGATATTTTAATCACTTTGCAGATATACCATGCACCCTACAGCTGTTTTATATAAACCATTAAATTATTTTACTCTTTTAAATTGACAATGCTTAAATGTGTGTCTGTGCTAGTGCTGCCAATCCAAATAACATAAAGTGGTTGTAAAGTCAGAAGGTTTTTATCTTAATGCAAATGCATTAAGATAAAAAAAAACCTTCTGTGTGTAGCAGCTCCCCTCAGCCCCCCTAATATTTACCTGAGGTCCCATACTTACCTGATCTGTCTCAGCTGTCCAAGATTCTCCCTCCTGATTGGCTAAGACACAGCAGCAGCAACATTGGCCGCCGCTGCTGTCAATTAAATTCAGCTAGCTAATCAGGGGAGAGAGGGGCAGGGCCGGATCAGAGTTCTGTGTCTGAATAGACAAAGGGAGCTGTGACTCGGCTTGAGTGCCTCCATAGCAAGCTGCTTGCTATGGGGGCACTGAACAGGAGGGAGGGGCCAGGATTACAGAAGAGGGACCCACGAAGAGGAGAATCCAGGGGGCTGCTCTGTGCAAATCCACTGCAACAGAGCAGGTAACTATAACATGTTTGTTATTTTTAGAGGAAAAAAACAAACAAGACTTTACAATCACTTTAACTCATTTTTTGACAAAAAATTCAGCCATGATATGGCAGGATTACTGACATTTGCCCAAGAAGAATTGTGTGTGTGTGTGTATGTATATATGTATGTGTGTGTGTGTATGTGTGTGTGTGTATATATATATATATATATATATATATATATATATATATATCTATATCTATATCTCTATCATAAAGGAAACCTGTACGAGATACTGTAAATGTGTGGGTGGCCATACTGTCCTCTCCTTCTGAAAATGTGAATTGCCAGTCTCTTTGGTTTTAATGCTAAGTCTCTGACATAGAACAGGCATGCAGCATGCGAAGAAAGATAAAGGAAGAGAGCGCTCACCAGCCTTGTGCATTATCCCAAGTAAATTTATTTTGTATAAAAAAGATAAAAACTACTCACAAGCATGTGAAAATAAATACGCATAAACGGGCTTCTATCCCGTGGTTATACAGTCCTGGGACCTGTACACTCCAGATCATAGGGGAGACCATGTAGGGGTCTAATGGCTAATGTGTTTTGAAGGTAAACCTTCTTCTTCAGAGCCTAACCATGCAGCATGTGAACTCTTGACTTCTATACTTATTCCTGTTCAGTGACTCAGTACTGAAGCCATTGGATCATATGAAAGGCTGTAATACAGCCTGTAGAAAAATAGATCAGCAATGGCATCTTAAAGCGGAGTTCCAACTACAATCAATATTTTTTTTTTTTAACCTTTCACAAGCATTTCAAATGGCATTGTAACACTCATGTCTTCTGTAAAATTTGTCCCCCCGATGTCCGGTTTCATCTGTAAAAAGAAATTTGATAACGGTGTTCTGGCCGTTTTAATTTGCTTGTGGGCATGTGAAGCCCACAAGCATCTGGTTTCGATCCTCTTCCGGGATACGGTGCTGCTGCTGGACCAGCATGCACCACCCATTCTCTTCCTGATTTCACGCATGCGCATTCTGTCATCGCAGCGCCATCAACTACTCAGGTTGCCATCACAACGGGCGGTGGCATCAGAAGTGCCCACCTTGTTGTGATGGCAGCGAAGCCCTCGGTGCAGCCCACTGACTCATGGGAAATGATGACACAAATCTCCCAGGAGCAGTAGCGAACGGAGGCGCCAGGGACTGATGTCAGGAGCCGAGGTGATGAAGGAGGAAGAATCCAATGGACCGCATAGCAACAGGGAAAAAGAGGTAAGTAATGTTTTCTCCAAATACTTTTTTTTTATATTATTTCATGCACATTAATGACTTTTTTTTTTTTTTTTTTTTGGGTGGAACTCCACTTTTAAGTGGAACTGAACGCAAAAAAGGGAAGCTTTGCTATGTTATAGAAAACATTTAAAAATATTATTCATGCCTATGCATTCATGCCTAGATTTTACTTCTGTATGGAAATCATCCTTAAAATAGCTATGCACTACTGTATGTGGTACGTGAGCATGCTTAGGCACTTCTTTGCCCACAAACTTATAGTTGTATATCCACACAAGTATGGTGGATGGAGGAATCCCCACCATTAATGTATTGTATTCTAACAGGAACTCTCCGCTGTCAGAATACACTGATCTGCGGCTGCACTCAATTGGCTGTAGCCACTGATCAAAAGTTTTCCAACATTTCTATTCGACAGAGGTTGATCTAACTATTGACTTCTCTTGAGCAAGTAGTGTTGCCAACCTACCAGATTAAAATATACCGACATGACACCCACAATCTACTGGCACAGCCAGTATTTATTTCAGTATTTAGGCTACAAAGAAATACAATATGCAATTAGCAATGTGATTTAAGGTAGATATTAAGGCAAAAAACATATTTATTATTTTATTTTTTATATAGTAAGTAAGTAGCTCAGGGACTGGACTCAGGAGAGCAAGAAATTAGAATGGGCAGGCACACACGCATGAAATTGACTTTCACAGAGACACTGACAGCAGCACAGATGATGATGATGACACCTCTACGACACGACATGTCCCCTCCTGTCACAGTGAAAGTCTCTCTCCATGTCAGGTGGTCCCTTCAGTCCACTCCTGTGCAAACACCACTGACTGTCCCACTCCCGGCTTGCCTTATTCCCATCCCGCAGACCTGCACATAAGACTCCAGCCACTCCGCTTGGCTCCCTTGCACAATGACATGAAATGACATGCTCAGTCACCGCCTCTGCCACAACCGCTCCACCTGCATACACTGTAGCAGGCACTCGAATGGTCTTGGCCTGCACTTCCGAGACAGGCGTCACAGCCATATTTTTTTACTGGCAAACTTTTCCTGTCACTGGCAATTACTGGCAGGAGAAAAGTGCCCATTTTTTACTGGCTGCCAGTAAAAATACTGACAGTTGGCAAAACTGTGAGCAGGGCAGCCACACATGGATCATCATTTGCCCTGTCCCCCAGAACCAAATGAATTCCAATCCATCTATGGCCAGATTACGGCTCTGCTGCCCTGACTGTTAGTTTTAGGTGATTTGGTGGTATCACTACTGTGCTGCTGACTGATTTTACCTAAAAGCAGCTCCCTCAGGAGAAAGTAAAACCCTGCCTTTACTAAGATGGCAAATGGGGAAAAAACAAGGAACACCGCTCAGGTGGGTGAATCCAGATAAATGAATGAGTGAAGTGATTTGAAGGACTCCTCTCAAGGGTGCTAGCCACGGCTCACCCCCGGACAAACTGCAAAAAGGAAGAAACGCTGCATTTCAAGATGATGAATATAAGTCCTTTATTAGTCCATCCAAGTGACACACCACAGGAAAAATGACAATCAAGGCAGACATGTTTCACACAGTATCATGTGCGGTGGTGTGTCACTTGGATGGATTAATAAAGGACTCATATTCATCATCTTGGAGTGCTGCCGTTTCTTCCTTTTTACTAAGGTGGCCACACCCATACAGAGCAAGATTGGTGATCAAGCCATAGTAATTCAGTAATGAGGAAAGATCAGCTGCAGGGAGACTGCAGGCAATACCAATGACTATTCGGTTACCCTCTACTTGACTTTTTTGGGCACAGCTTCCAGAGTTCAATTCCTATTTAGGCTTTCCAATATTCCTTAAAGTGGACACGTGCACTGTATACAATTTTTAATACAATTTGAAATTCTTAGATATGCCCTTATTTAAAAAGTACACAACCTAAAAGGGTCTTCCCTTCTATCTTACAATAGTTTTACTCTGAATAAAAAAAGGAATTTAACATTTGGTGATGATGAAATAGGGAAAAAAAAAAATTTGATACATAATCATCCACAGAAAAGTTTGATATAAGGACATCTACATTTTGTCATAGTTTCTTCTGAAGCAAAGTTCATAATGTCACTCCTAATGCTTATCTCCACCTCCATTGTTAATCCCACTATATATGTTGTAGAAAAGATCACTGTACTCTTTTTAACAATAGAAATGGTGGCAAACACAATGTATTCATTCATAGGCCTCATGCACACAGAACGTTTTGAAAAGTCTCCTAGAAGCTTTTCCTCCTGGCAGCAGCGTTTTTGCAGAAAAAAATGCCTGACGCTTGTAAAAGTGTCTAACGCTTTTACAAGCATTTAGGCATGTTTACAGGCATCCAGCGCTTGGGCATTCATTTATTTCATTGGCCAGAATAATCATTTATTCTGGTCATTGAAATTAATTAACGCTAAAGCGCTAAACGCATTTACAAATGTCAAATGTTTTTTCTGCCAAAATGCTGCTTCTCCTGGATGAACGTCTATCTGTGCATGGACACATATGCTAACATGGAGGGGAGTTTGGAAACAGGAAAAAGAAAACACCTGACGCCCCTAAAAGTGGCAGTAAAAGCATCTGGTGTGCATGAGGCCTTAAGAGGAACTGCAGTCTGCTCACGTGATTTGTAATAAAAACATTTTTTCAATTCTGAAGCTTCCCTCCAACCACTTTGCTTATTATTTTATATATACTGTGAATCTGTACTTGCTAAATATGCAGCAGAATTCTCCCTCCACTAAGTCTGGCTGCATCCATTTTAACTGTGGGCAGCTGAAGCTGCTGCCTGTTCATTTCCTGGATTTACACAGACACACAGAGGTACACCTCCAGCTCTGCAGCTCTCATTGGCCCTCCTATGACTCATCCCCCCTCCCTTTCTGGCAAACTCTCATGAGAGTGAGAGAGAGAGCTGTGCATGATATCATAAGCCTAGGCTTTTTACCAGACAAGAAACAGAAGTGGGCTGTGTAAGGTATTCACTGACAGAAAAAAAAATGTTTTACTATCCAAAGTTAAAACAACAAGGGCAGAGGATTTAATATATAAAAAACAATCAGTGCAAACAATTGGTTAAACTAAACAAAAAATGTAGGCTGAATACTACAGGCTAATCACATCACCTTCAATGGGTATACAAAATAAAGAAGTTAGTGCAGCGCAATATGAATAAAAGAAAGTCCATCCATAAATGTAAAAGGACTACAAGTCCCAGAATGGAAGATGAGACCCCTCATGAGAAAATGGAAAATCCATACCACTAGTGATTCTAGGTGACAAGCCCTCCACAAATGCTCTTACCAGAAAAGGTGGACCCCTGATAAGACAGAAGGTCAAACACGCTTGTATCCAAAATGGGATGATAGTATTCTCCAGCACGGCAGTGGAACCGGAACATCCAGGGCAAGTGTGATAAAACAAGGGGACACATTGTAAGTGCTCTCCGTTGATTTATTTTAAAAAAGATCCATAAGATCCAGAGATGGCAGCGGTTGACGTCCGCAAGATAGCTCCTCCCTCCGTACGCGTTACGTCACCCATTGCCCTCTTTGGATCCTATGTTTCTAGTTGTTGGCTTATCAGTTTTATATGCAGCGTGATATTGGCGCCATCACCTTATGCCATTTTATGGATCTTTTTTACAATAAATCAACGGAGAGCACTTAGAACGTGTCCCCTTGTTTTTTCACACTTGTCCTGGATGTTTCCGGTTCCACTGCCGTGCTGGAGAATACTATCATCCCACTGTGGATACAGCATGTTTGACCTTCTGTCTTATCAGGGGTCTATCTTTTCTGGTAAGAGCATTGGTTTGCCGGTGGAGGGCTTGTCACCTAGACACCTTCACCAGTGGATTGGATTTTCCATTCTCTCATGAGGGGTCTCGTCTTCCGTTCTGGGACTTGTAGTTCTTAATCTTTTACATTTATGGATGGACTTTCTTTTATTGCGCTGCACTAACTTCTTTATTTTGTATACCCATAGAAGATTTGATAGATGGAAAGATGAAAAAATGACTAAAGTTCTGCTTTAAGCAGGAGCTAATGAAAGAATCATGTTAGGATGGTGCTGTTTTAGATTAGAGCCTTGCTGTAGGAACAGCTCTGACTAGACAAATGTCACCATATATTTAGAAATCCAACACTGCTTACATATAAATATTGGTTCTTGTACAATATTTTTCATCTGGTTTGCTAAATCAAAACAGGAATGAGGAATTTCACCTTACCGAACCTCATTCTAATAACTCTGTCGCCCTTTTCTGACATACACATGTATGATCAGAGGAGATCTGGTCTGACTTAACAGGATTCAGTGTATCACACAACTTCATCCTCTTTAATGTGTAAAGCTGCCAACGGCCAAGGCTTGTTTAGCATTCTTCTCTTAATTAACATTTCAAAAGATTTATGGCCTTTGTGCATCACTGATCTCTAAAAGGTAAGTCAGCACTCAGCATAAAATTGTCTCCTTAGTTTTATAGCACATCCATCTAGCTGACATTTCCATCTGACACCTTTATGAATGTTGTTGTATATGTAATTGCCATATGCAAACAAACCAATTAATATTTCATTTATTTCAACGCAAGGAAACAAGAAACCTGTTTAAGATGCAAAGTAGGATGCATACTTGGCAAAAGTGAATTATTTTCCTGACCAAAATGTTAAAAGTATTTAAAAAATATACAGAAATTGAATGCACCTGTGTTGGCAGCATTTCAAAATACCCATCTAAAGCTTTAATGTGAACACTCTCTAAATCAGAGAATGATAAGAAATGTAATGACCAGAGCTAGCTGTAAAGAACTAATTTTGCATTGCCTATAAGCAATAAGAGATCTAAAAGCCTGAAGAATAAAATAAATGGCAGCAGAGAAAAACAGGTCAACAATGGATGAAATATAGTCAACCCCGAATAACTATAACTAGGAAAATGAAAGCAGCAAATATGGCATTGCAAATTCTCATTATAACACCACAATTCTGATTATAGATTTTAAACTTGTATTGGATTTACTAAGGTATACAGTATGTTTTATTCGGGCAAGTCATTATTTCCTACAGTACTATTGTTCCTGAATGGCCTTTCGCTGTTGACGAAACATGTAGGAACGTGGCTACTCTCGGCATCCGTCTGCATTAGCCATCAAGCACCATCTAGTGCTCCCTGCTCTACACTATCAGCCTGCTGATCCACCCTGCTGTGAAGCTTGTCAGTGAACCCTGTAAGCTTTCAATAAACTTTCATGTTTATTATAGACTTTACGATGGAGATTTGTTTTTCTTTCATTGGGATTGACTGTGTAGTGATGACAATTGTTTTCCTTGCTGACTGCCCAGCCTGTGTTAACATCTTATGGGGCAGACTGTTGAAGACTGTTTAGTCTAAAAGCGTAGGGCCAGCTTTTTCAGCTTCCCACATTGCCATTTTTATCTCATTGTGATCACTTTTTAATCGTGTATGGTGTTTTAGTACAATAAATCCCATTTGTTTGACCTACACCATGTGGAGTGCCCCTTTTTATTTTTCCGCGTCTTCATACTGAATCACCATCTCCGGACCATCCCCCCTGGAAACGGGGAATGTGAGTGGCAGCCGTTCAATTTCCATCCGTGACCACCACCATCCATCGGTGCTTGTGGCCCACAAGATACCGTCTGGTTGGACATCACGGGAGATCTTCACTATGGCTTTTTGACGCACTGCTATAAGGTATGTGCGTCCTACAGATCCAGTAAGGGTACCCATTTATTTTCATTGAATATCCACATGCCTTCTGGTGTCCATTGTTGCCTTCCAACTTGAAGAGATATCCCTTCACTATTTCTTCTTACACAGACTTTCATGATTTGCTGTTTCATATTTCACATAAAGACATTTGATTACAATCTGTTATTTTTGAATTTAAATGTGCGTATATTTTTTATTTACATGTTTATTAGTACATGTTAAATATTTCTAGCGCTGCACTTTATATTTTTATTCCCCTTCAGTCCACCTGCTTACTGTTAGACAGGTTTACAACTAGGTTGTCTGCGGGCTGGTCTGTAAGTTAAGCTTGTTTCTTTCCTTGGATTTATCCTTGGCCTTGTTTATAACTGTTGTTAGCTTTCCAATGCTTCTTACCGCGATAGCCAGCTAGGAATAACTCACTTAAATCTGTCCAAACAAGACTCTAGTGAACATCCCAGGTATGATAAAGTTTGAAACATGAAATCATAAATTATAATATAATAAATAACTATAAAAAATAATAATATAATAATAATAATAATAATAATACATTTTATTCAATAATGTAATCAAATCAAAAACACTGACATTTTCTCAGTCACAGAATAGTCGCTGTCATCACTTTCAGTGTCTGATGACGAATTTCCCCACGAATCACTCAATTCTGCAAGTGATTCTAATTCACTATCGCTGTTTTCTAGCTGGTCTAAAACCGCTTTTGACGTAAAGGGATGGTTTTTGGATGCCATGGACGTTCAAGTTTCCAGGCAGAAAGAACAGTATATATAATATAAAACTGCATGCAGGGCACTGGACAAAGCACTAGGAACGAAAGAGATGTGAAATGATTTGATACAGTAATGTAATCTACAGATTACAGTGTATTATGTGTTTTTTGAATTTGCCACCGGGCTCTGCCCCCATGCATCACGACACTCGCAGGGGAACGGAGCCCGGAACAGTAATACATCGGGCGGAGGATCTGGAGGAGGATATAGTGGGAAGACATCGCAGGATCCTGGGGACAAGGTAAGTAACCTGTTCCTGGATAGTGCGATGCAATCCCGAGTGTTTATCTTAACCTCCCTAGTGGTATTTCCGAGTGTGGCTCGGGGTTCATTTTCATTACCAAAAGCGGTAACCCGAGCCACACTCGGAAATAGCACTAGGGAGGTTAAGATAAAAAACCTTCTGTGTGCAGCAGCCTCCCTCAGCCCCCCTAATACTTACCTGAGCCCTTCTCTATCCAGCGATGTTGCAGGAGAGACTTGGCTGCTTGGGACTCTCCTCCTCATTGGCTGAGACAGCAGCAGAGCGCCGTTGGCTCTCGCTGCTGTCAATCAAAGCCAGTGAGCTAAAGAGGAGAGAAGGTGCGGGGCCTAGTCAGGCTCTGTGCCTGAATGGACACACGTAGCTGCGGGTTGGCTTGGGTGCCCCCATAGGAGCCAGGAAAGCCGAAGAGGGACCCGAGAAAAGGAGGATCCAGGCTGTTCTGTGCAAATCCACTGCACAGAGGAGGTAAGTATAACATATTTGTTATTTTTAAGAAGAAAAAAAACAAGACTTTACAATCACTTTAATTTTGAAGCAGCATGATATTAGAGCAGCAGAAATTAAGTAAGGTAATTCTGTGTTCTAACCCATTATATAATAGCTGGCATTATATCCCATCTCCCTTGTAATACTCTGTTCACCAAATTCTTGCTGACAAGGTCCTGATCTCCACAAACTTTAAAAACTGCTGACTTGTGTCACAAAAGATCTCACTTTTCTGGTGATATGGTCTTTTAAAATTTTT
This sequence comes from Aquarana catesbeiana, assembly GCF_042186555.1. Lineage (NCBI taxonomy): Eukaryota > Metazoa > Chordata > Amphibia > Anura > Ranidae > Aquarana > Aquarana catesbeiana. The sequence goes on from NC_133325.1 coordinate 325,061,297, forward strand.
GTGTCTGATTCACAAAACCCTCGCTGTCAGTTACTGTAGCTTTACAGAAACATGCAGCAAATTCAGGTAGCTCTTAACAGCACTGGTTTGTTTGCTTACTTAAAAAAATAATTATGTGCAGTACATAGATAACAAAACTAAAGGTAAATACCAACTCGAGCCCTTTCACACTGAGCCGCCTATAGCGTCGGCGGTAAAACGCCGCTAAAAATATTTTTGCAGTGCATTTCGGCCGCTAGCGGGGCGCTTTTAACCCCCGTTAGAGGCAGAGAAAGGGTTAAAACAGCCAGCAATGCGCCGCAATAGTGGCGTTTTGCCAGCGGTATCCCAGCGCTGCCCCACTGATTTCAATGGGGAGCAGCGGTGGAGGAGCGGTATACACGCCACTCCTTCACCGCTCCAAAGAAGCTACTGGCAGGACTTTTCCTGACGTCCTGCCAGTGCACCGCTCCGGTGTGAAAGCCCTCGGGCTTTCACGCTGGAAACAATGGAGCAGCTGTTTGAGGGCGGATTGCAGGCGTTATTTTTAACACTATAGCACCTGCAAAACGCCCTCGGTGTGAAAGGGGTCTAACCAAGGGCAAAAAGAAGCAAACAATTCCTGTGCAAAAAATATTATATATAGGTCCAATAGTGCATTAACCAAAAAATTTGTATCATTATATAGCAAATAAACATTATCAAAGCTTGAATATTGTATGCTCTAAACATTTATGCCACCACATGGATCTTCCAGTATAAGTGAAAATGCACTTACCAGGAGTGCATTTCTGTCTTACAAAAGATGAGACAAACACAGCTTGGATTTTCCCAACCAAGGTGGTGTTCACTTTTAGGTTCTCTTTCAAACACAGCCCTCTCCTCCTCCAATAATCCATCTCCCAGGATGTACATGAAGATGTCAAGAAAGACTCCCATAGTCTAACAGACTTCAAGGCTAAAAATATACTTACAAATAATCTCTTGTATACAGATTGTAAATCATTGACACACATGAGTTTGGCAAAGGGAGAGAGTGACCTTCCGGCTGCTCCAAACTTCACATGTCACAAGACACAAGTTGTCAGAAGGACACAGTCCAGAGTTGCTCCCAAAGTTAAGCTCCCACGCTGAGTAGTGTGCAGAAGGGCAACCAAATGAAAAAGGGCTTGGAGAAACTCAGCTATGATAACAGAGTAGCTCAACTTCAATTATTCTGCCTTAAGAAGAGGAGATTTAGAAGGAAAGGATCGCCTTGTAAAAAAGAAATAGTCCATATAGTAAACTTGTTGAAAAATTGTTCACTTTATGGTAATTAAAAAAAATGAGGGGCACTCTTTGTGCCTGGAGGAAAAGAGGTTTTCATATATGAAAATGCTTCTTTACATTAGGATGTGAAACTATGGAACAGATTTCCACATCAGCTAGTTCTAGCTATTTCTGTAATTCCTTTTAAAAAAGGGTTAACGTGTTACCAAATGCACAAAGTATAAGAAATAACACTATAGATTGCTGATCTGGGGAATATACAACTGCCCTAGGGGAATATTAAGTAGTTCCCTGTTGGAAAAAATCAGACCACGCTTTATAAGGGTTTTTTTAATTCCTCTGAATCAATTTTGGGTTTAGGGATCTGTTGACTGTTGGAAAAGTTTTAATGTTTATCATGTGACTATTTTATCTAAAATGGAGACTGATAATCCTAAAATGGCATCTAAGGACATGTTGCTTTAACTTGTTTTCTTATCTATTGTTTTAACTAACTGCCTAAGGCAGTGGTTCTCAACTCCTGTCCTCAGGACCCACTAACAGGCCAGATTTTAAGTATTACCTTGGGGAGATACAGACTAAAATAATGCAATCACTGAGCAGCAAATGATATCACCTGTATTGTATTTCAGTTATCTTGCAAACCTGGCCTGTTAGTGGGCCCTGAGGACAGGAGTTGAGAACCACTGGGCTAAGGCCAGAAAACCACTTTGCTATATAAGGGAATAAGATTGTAAGAGGCTCACTGTGAATTGGCAAATAAAGCTGTTATGCGTCATGAGCCACCAGTGAGCTTCTAGCCAATAGGATTCTTTTTGTTGACCTCACAAAAGAAAGTTACATCCTATATTCTGGATGACTTCTGCATTTCCACTCAAACGTGTAAGAAGCTCATCCTTTTGTGCCACACAATTGAAATAAATTGTATGCTTTTCAATATAACTGGAGTTTGACTGATCACAGAAGAATATTCCTAACATTTTGGCCAAAGAGTGGATCCCGGGTCGGACGGTCCCGACCAACACCTCAGTGAATATTGAACTTCAAAGTTCACTGAGAACAAAAGTCCCCCAACTTAACATTAGTGGTAAATTTGGGGCTGGTCGGTACCGGGACCTGGAACCACCGTCTGGTTCTGAACCTGCATGATCCAGTCCTCCAAAATGTTTGAGATGTAAGACAATTTAAAATATTCTTTATTCCTTTCTAAGTCTCTTCTTCTCTTTCTGTTTGATTAAATGAGTTGTAATTGCCAACATTGGGACTGATTGTATAATATTTCGATAGTTCCAACAGTCGAAGACAGAGGCATTAGGGGCATTGCCTACAGTAAAATGGACTCCCTGCTGTGCAGGACAGATAACAAAAAGATTTGTTGAAAGGTATACTGAACGTCAGAGGTTGATTGCCTGATGATCTAGAGCAGGGATATGCTCCAGCTGTTGCAAAACTAAAAGTCCCATCATGCCTCTGCCTCTGGGTGTCATGCTAGTGGCTTCCAGAATTTTACTGTGCCTCATGGGACTTGTAGTTCTGCAACAGCTGGAGGTCCGCTAATTGCATATCCCTGATCTAGAGTGCTAAAAGTAGCTAAGTGATCTAGAAAGATTGCGAGGCTAATTTTCTTCTGGGTGTTTAGTCTCTTCTTTCTCATGTTTAACCACTTGCCGCCCGCCCTATTACCAATGCGGCAAAGTGGTTTGATATTCCTGACCGTATGTCATATGACGTGATCAGGATATCGAGCTGCTGCACGCCCCCGGGGGCGCGCATCACGGCGATCGTTGTTGCAGGGTGTCAGTCTGACACCCTGCAACACCGATCTAGGAAAAGAGTCTCTGATGGAGACTCTTTACCACGTGATCAGCCGTGTCCAATCACAGCTGATCACAATGTAAATAGGAAGAGCCGTTGATCGGCTTTTCCTCACTCGCGTCTGACAGACGCGAGTAGAGGAGAGCCGATCGGCTGCTCTCCTGACAGGGGGGGTCTGTGCTGATTGTTTATCAGCACAGCCCCCCCTCGGATCCCACCCAGGACCACCAGGGAAGCTGCCCAGGACCACCAGGGAAGCCATCCACCCTGGACCACCAGGTATGCCCCTAGACCCCCCAGGGAAATACCACTATGTGCCCAGGCAGCTGCCAATCAGTTCCCAGGCAGCTGCCAATCAGTGTCCAGGCAGCTGCCAATCAGTGCCCACTCCAGTCCCTACCACTGCCAGTGCCACCAGGGATGCCTATCAGTGCCTCATATCAGTGCCGCGTATCGTGCCCATCAGTGCCACGTATCAGTGCCCATCAGTGCCCAGCAGTGCCATTAGGTAAGAAAGTACTATTTTTTATTAAATGATTTTCTATATGGTGGAGCACACATCACAATCAACACTAGAGGGAGACAGCTGCCCCCCTGAACAAAGCCACACAGTGTCTCCTGATTGCAGGCATAGGTAAATACCCAGCTCCTGGCTACACTAGCCTTTGCAGTAAGGTGCACATGGAAGGCCTTTGCACATCACAAACAACAAAACAAATTCCAACAAGTATTGCTTGCAGGGTGGTCTGCTGCTCCATGATTGACATCTAACCAGGAAAATTAAACACAAAGTCTCGAAGCCACAACTGAACAGAAGAGTGACATCAGTAATTCCCTTCTATGCTCCGGCAGCAGCTGTCACCTCCCCATATATTTGCACACCGCTTGTTTATGACACATTTGATTTACAGGATTTAGTTTCACTTTTTGGAGATTTAGTGCAGCCTCGTAATCTGTATATGTATTACAATGACTCCTTACTGGATTTCTCAGTGTAATGTGTAAAGTGTCTTCTGTGCTCTCCTTAGCTAACCCATTATGCTCTATTAAGCCTTTGTTAGGCATTAAAAGTTTATGTGTAAAAGAAAGATTTTATAAGTAATAAATAGTACAATATATATATATATATATATATATATATATATATATATATATATATATATATATATATATATATAAAAAACAATAGTGTGAACATTTAAAAAAACTAAACTATAATGTACTCAAAACCATTATAGTTTCCCTGAAGGATACCTCACCATACAGAAAAAAATATAGGCATTCCTTATTTATTGTATCACCATACAAAGCTAAGACATACAGACATACAATTTGCTTTATTTATTAGTGTGGTATTGTGTATAAACTCTACCAGACTCCTTGTCACTGATGCATTTCATTCTAACAAAATTTCTACATTAAAGCTCTATGTTAAAGTGAAACTTGACAGTGTGAGGCATCTGGTGGTTTATATGCCACTCTAAATTTAACTTGCAGATGATTGCGGACAATTGCATTGTCTGCATAACAGAAACACCACATATTTTTTTCTTTGCATTATACTGTAAGAAAGTCAGTAACGGTTCTCAGGGGTTTTACATATGGAATCAGACTAAGGAAAAGATAAAGATCTAAAAAGAAAAGAGCAGTGCTGTCTTCCTGACAAAATCGCAATTATTCTGCTTTAATAGTGTTGTTTAATTCATTCAGCAGCTAAAACACATTCATCACTGGCGAAGCGAGGCAGTATTAGCTTTCTCTAAACAGAGCGGTCTAATTTGGCCTAATGTTCTTTTACTTTAGTCCTCAAAGTCATCAGAATCCTACCAAGCATGGCTCCATGCTGAGCTGAAAGGAAGCTGTGAGGATTCTGAGCTCTCAATCTCTAATTATATAAGCGAAAGAAAGGAAGAAATGGTCCTTGCGTGACAGAAATAGGTAATAAAAGCAAAAAAGAAAAATAGGGGAAAAATGAAAAACAGTTTACGCAGTGTTTTAAACAACAAGAAAATCAATTTTCTATTGAAATGACTTAAATGAATACAATTCCATTTAGTGTCTTTTTTTCCCTGTTTGTGTTTGTTCCAAATGCTGCAGCACCAAAAGATTAATGCCATTTATTGTTCCCAAAGGAGTACCTTAAATTGTGGACCTTAGAAAGCTTGTTGCAGTTTTATCCTTGTCCCTGTCAAAGACAATTTGCAAACTGTTCAAGAAACAATAAATTTGCAATTGCACTGTATCAGAGATTACGGTTCCATTAAACTCCATCATGAGCATTTCTATGTGCGTTGAACATTACAATACTAGAGATAAATGTGCTTATCTATTCCATTAGTATTTGTTATCTGGTTGCCAATACATGGGGAGGTGTGTAACATAAGAAAAATCATTCTGTGATGGTGTGATCAGAGAATTACTTGTAATAATTCCCAGAACTTTAAAAAGACTTGACAATAATAAATTGGGAGCGGATGTCAAGCAAATCTTGGATGTCTAATTCCCACAGAAAGCGCATCACTGATAATCACCCTCAGCAATTCCTCTACTTGCAGTGTCCTTGAGTTTGATGTATTATTGAAGTGAAGTGCTATAATTTAGCTTCTTCTTTCCTGTCACTAGAATATTTCCCTCGTTTTAAGTCAATTTTGGATTTTAAATAATGAGGAACATACCCCATACATTTTTTTATTAAAGCTCATCTGATTCTAAGCACATTTTTAAAGGAAATGATCTACAAATATGGATAAAATGCATATTGCATGCATAAAGAAAAGTTATATTATTCAAAAGAAACTAAAATGGGTTTGGGATATATACAGTATATAGATAGATAGATAGATAGATAGATAGATAGATAGATAGATAGATAGATAGATCAATACAGTATCTCACAAAAGTGAGTACACCCCTCACATTTTTGTAAATATTTTATTATAGTGCTTTGAAAAAGTATTCACACCCCTTGAAATTTTCCACATTTTGTCATGTTACAATGAAATACGTAAATGTATTTTATTGGGATTTTATGTGATGGACCAACACACATAATTGTGAAGTGGAAGGAAAATGATAAATGGTTTTCAAATTTTTTTACAAATAAATATCTGAAAAGTGTGGCATGCATTTGTATTCAGCCCACTTAACTCTGATACCCCTAACTAAAATCTAGCGGAACCAATTGCCTTCAGAAGTCACCTACTTAGTAAATAGAGTCCACCTGTGTGTAATTTAATCTCAGTATAAATATAGCTGTTCCATGAAGCCCTCAGAGGTTTGTTAGAGAACCTTAGTGAATAAACTGCATCATGAAGGCCAAGGAACACACCAGACAGGTCAGGTATAAAGTTGTGGAGAAGTTTAAAGCAGGGTTATGTTTATGCTTTGAACATCTCATGGAGCACTGTTCAATCCATCATCCAAAAATGGAAAGTGTATGGCACAACTGCAAACCTACCAAAGCCACAAGAAGTCCTGTTTGCAGTTTGTGAGAAGCCATGTGGGGGACACAGAAAATATGTGGAAGAAGGTCAGATGAGACCAAAATTTTACTTTTTGGCCCAAAAGCGAAATGTAATGTGTGGCCGAAAACTAACACTGAACATCATCCTGGACACACCATCCCCACTGTCAAACATGGTGGGTGCAGCATTATGTTGTGGGGATGCTTTTCTTCGGCAGGGACAGGGAAGCTGGTCAGAGTTGATGGGAAGATGGATGGAGCCAAATACAGGGCAATCTTAGAAGAAATGTTAGAGTCTGCAAAAGACTTGAGACTGGGTGGAGGTTCACCTTCCAGCAGGACAATGACCCTAAACATACAGCCAGAGCTACAATAGAATGGTTTAGATCAAAGCAAATTCATGTGTTAGAATGGCCCAGTCAAAGTCCAGACCGAAATCCAATTGAGAATCTGTGGCAGGACTTGAAAATTGCTGTTCACAAACACTTTCCATCCAATCTGACAGAGCTTGAGATATTTTGCAAAGAAGAATGGGCAAAAATTTCACTCTCTAGATGTGCAAAGCTGGTAGAGACATCACCAAAAAGACTTACAGCTGTAATTGCAGCGAAAGGTGTTTCTACAAAGTTATCAGAATATCAAGCATAATATCACATAATACTAAGAATATCAAGTTCTTCATTGAGGCCCTCGGGCGAAAGGGAACCCAACAGATAAATCCAAAAAGTTTTCCTCCTACAAAGGAGGGAAAACCTCTCATTGTCGGTGAGCGTGCCCTTAGGGATGGCCTCAATCACCAAAACCTCCAGGCATCTGAAGTCTTTATTATGTGCCTGGATGAAATGGCGTGGGACGCTGTGTTTATCAAAACACTTTTTAATAAGCTTACGGTACTCGCCTACTCTAGTCCGAAGGATATGTATGTAAGAGGTTGCAGGGGCACTGTAGGACTTAGATGTCAAATTCAGTCGAGCACGTGAGGAACTGCTTGATCTGAAAAGAGGTGCCTTTGGTGGTAACAATCTTTGAACATCCATGAGTGATAGATTGGCAAGTAAGGCAACCTCTTTTCTGGCATTGAAAAATACCTGTTCTATTGTCGAAATAGGCCCTAATATCAAGCAGAAGTCTTTTGTTGGATTTTTCTAACTTGTGCGTGGCAATGATATTTTTTATGGTACGTGATTTTCTAAAAGTTATTTGTGGCTTAGGAGGTAAGGGGGAGCCAAATGTTGATCCAGCTTCAAAATATTATAATGTTTATAGATAATTTTCGAGATGGTCCTATATTTAGTGTTGAAAGTCGACACAAATCTAGCTGTATTTTCCGTGAGGTTCTCTTTATTTTTTGATTGCTTATTAATATTTGAAAAGAAAGCATTTTGGACTAGATTCCTAGGATAGCCCTTCTCTTCTTCTCAAACTTTCTTTGCATATGTTCACCCTGTACAGTATAATCTTCCAGTTTTGTACAATTTCTTCTTGATCTATGAAACTGTCCGTTGGGAATATTTTTCTTCCAAGTTGGATGGTGGCAGCTTTCAAAATGAAGTTATGAGTTACCACATGTGGGTCTTGTATGATTGCTAGTAATAATATTCTGTTGATCGTGAGATAAAACCAGGTCTAGAAAAACTAATGCCCCGTACACACAGTCGGACATTGATCGGACATTCCGACAACAAAATCCTAGGATTTTTTTCGACAGATGTTGGCTCAAACTTGTTTTGCGTACACACGGTCGCACAAAGTTGTCAGAATTTCCGATCGCCAACCACGCGGTGACGTCAACCACGTCCGACGAGACTAGAAAAGGCCAGTTCAGAACCAAGCGCGGCACCCTTTGGGCTCCTTTTGCTAATCTCAAGTTAGTAAAAGTTTGGTGAGAGACGATTCGCGCTTTTTCAGACTCGTGGCTTTCAGATCGTTTTCTGTGGTTCAGTTTGTGCTTGTGGGTTTGTATCTGCTCTTCAGTGCGTGCAAGCAAGCTCCACGTGACTTAGTCATTGTGTTCTTGTTCGTTCGTTACTGTTTTTCAGGTCGCTCTTCACAGGCCTTGCTGTTCTTCAGTGCGTTCTGTTACTTCGTTCTGAGCAGCCGACCGTTTTCTAGCCATGTTGCGTATACGTACTCCTCGTGGAGTTCGTGCTGTGCGGGGGCTTGGTGTTGGGGTCCTGACCTTGACACAAGTCCAGTCCATGAACAGGGTGGGGAGGAGTTCATGGACCAAGAATTGGTTGCTTCAGCGTGACCAGTTCTCTCATATGCCTTTGCTCTGTGAGATCCGTGAGAATAATCCTGATGATTTCAGGAACTTTCTCAGGATGACGGACCCCATATTTCACCGTCTGCTGGCTTTGCTGACCCCCTATATCAGCAGGCAGGATACCTGCATGAGGCAAGCCATCACTGCAGAGCAGAGGCTCATCGCTACCCTGCGGTACTTGGCGACATGGAGAAGTCTGCACGACTTGAAGTTCTCAACAGGCATCTCCCCCCAGGCTCTGGGTATCATTATCCCGGAGACCTGTTCTGCCATCATCCAGGTCCTGCAGAAGGAGTATATGAAGGTAAGATTTTTATCCTTTAACATCACATTTTCTTGTATTGAATGTTTGCTAATATATTGTATTTCTCTCCTCATTCCCCAATTACCATGATTGTAATATGCTGTGAATGTTCCCTTTGTTCTCATGCATGCTGGATTTTTATGTAATTATTTTTTTGTCCTTCATACATATTTGCCTTCACTTACCTCCCCAGCATGCTCTCCTGCCCCTATATTCACCTCATGTAGTCACTTAACAATGTATTTTATCAGCTCCATAGTAGTGTTTTACCCTAAACACCCCCTAAAATGTTTAGAAATGTGATTTGTGCTTTAAATTCAGGCAGAGTGCCAGAGACTTTTTTTTGTGGTGTCCCCAAATCATTTTTATTAACCCTGCCCCCAACTGCTAAGTCAGCTGATCCCAATTCTCTATCTATCCTCAATCATCTATCTGCTGACTTTTCCAAACCCAGACACACTATACCCACCTCTTTTGTGGTCAGATTTATGGATGAATTTCCCAAAGCATGTAGTGCAAGGGCCTGCCTGTATACTTTCAAATGGTACTGTTTAAAGTTTTTGTATACTATTATTATCTTGATAGGTAATAGCAGAATGTCCAAATGTGCTCAAATGTGTACAGTGTGTATTTATATCTTTGTATTATGACACTTCTTACCTGTCCAGTGGGCTGCCAATAGTGTAACTAAGGAGAGGCTGTTAAAAGTAATACCCATTATTTAGGCATTCATCTCTCAATGAAGTGGAGAGGGTTACCTGTCCAAGATCCCCCCCCCCCTATAATGTTAGAAATGGCCCTTGAGGGGGGGGAGGGGGAATATGATAGGTGTACCTTATACTTTGGTGTTGTAAAATTCCCCTTAATATATGTTATCTGGATGTTGGCCAAGAATGTTTGTGTCTAATCTGCTTGCCATGTTTATGTGCAAAAATACTAAGTTTTTTGTTTTCCTCAACAGTTTCCTTCCACGCCACAGGAATGGCAGACTGTGGCCTCCCACTTTGCCCAGCAGTGGGACTTTCCTAACTGCGGAGGGGCAATTGATGGCAAACACATCCACATCGTCCTACCACCCAACTCGGGGTCGTACTATCATAATTACAAGGGGTTCAATAGTATTGTGATGTTGGCGGTGGTGTCGGCTAATTACGACTTTCTGTATGTGGACGTGGGGAAGAATGGCCGGATGTTCGATGGTGGAGTCATCGCCCAGACGGAGTTTTACAGGTGTCTCCAGAATGGCAGCTTGGACTTGCCACCTCCAGAAGACAATGTGGAAGGACTCCCATTCATCTTCGTTGCGGATGAAGCATTTGCGCTGGGGGACCATCTTATGCGGCCTTTCCCGATGAGGACCCTCACCCTGGAACAGAGGGTTTTTAATTACCGGCTGGCCAGAGCCAGAAGCGTGGTGGAGAACACATTTGGAATCATGGCCAGCCGGTTCCACCTATTTCTGACACCCATCCATATGGTGGAGTATAAACTGAATCATATAATCCTGGCGTGCTGTGTTCTACATAACTTTTTACGCCAACATTCTGCCAACTATGCTGGCTCAGTTGGGCCTGAGGCCGGAATTCTACATGAAACAACCCTGACGGCGCTTGAAAGTGGCCGTCCTGGCTTGCCCTCCCTGAGTGCCCGTGATGTCCGGTTAAGATACCTTGAGTTCTTTGCGGGTAGTGGGGCCATCAATATGCCAGACAATTTGTGAAGCCTTTATCAAATTAAAAAAAAAAAGCTAATCTTTGGTGACATTTACTGCTTGTGTTTGTTTTAGCTGACCCTGACAGCAATGTGGGTAGTCCTGAAAATGGCGTGATTGTGTAACCTTACACAAAGCACTGTTGGGTGTTATTTACTAAAGGCGTAGACACTTTGCACTAAAAGTGCACTTGAAACTGCACTGAAACTGCACTTGTAGTGCAAAGAGGATTTGCTCTTAGGAAATAACCGCCGTTTTCACAGAGAGCAGCAATTACATCACCACAAAAGTGTTGTAGCGTTGAGACAATAATCCACACATTCTTGATAACAATCTTTTTAATACCTGCACAATCACATGTGCATTTAGAAAAGGTTTTTAAAACAAACCAACATGTTTGTTGTATAACAATTTTTGCGGTGGCATTATCAAAAATAGAAATGTCCATTTAAGATAAAACAGGCATGTGTAAAACCAACAAGAAAGACACAAATCTTGAACTTACAAAGTTCACATATGGTAAAACTTGAAGGCAATATCAGACATGAGTATTTAGGAACTGTGTTTGATATTGCGTTCAGATGGGGTGAAGTCACCCCTTGAAAAGCCAAATTTTTAAAATGCACACCAATTTACGAATGTCAACATGTGCTAGCTGCCATCACGGGGGATCAAGGGACATGTTTTGGGGGAGCAACCCCTTCCTCACAGCTACTTTATTATTGAGGAAGGGGTTGCACCCCCAAAACGCGTCCATTGATCTCCCGTGATGGCAGATAGCACATGTTGGCACACTGTGTGCATCCTCAAAATTTGGCTTTTCTAAACATCGCTAAAACATTTTTAAGATTGTAGCACACAAAAAAAAAGTGATTTGGAGGGGTTTTAAACTCACCCCAAAACATCAATGATGTTATTATTTTTTTGAATAACATCATTGATTTTTTTCTTGAGGTTTTTCAATTCTAAATTACACCCCATGATCTCCCCAATCAGGATCTGGGCACTTTCTGATGTGAAAGGATCTGGATCCACAACATCACGATCACCTAAAAAGAGAGAAACCAAACAAAAACAGGTATCAAAAATCTGCCGGCATCCATCTCTTACCTGAGCCTGTGGTCGCAGACACTCACCTGTTGTGGTGCCAATTTCCACCACATCTTCTTCCTCCTCCTGCTCAGCTTGGGTTGGGGGTATTTCCCCTTCTTCTCGAGGTGGGGGGTCTGTGGTCTCCTTGGATGAGGGGTGTCCTCTGAGTCCTTTCTACCCTATGTAAAACAAAAATGGTATAATTAGCACACAGATATTTGATGGCCGAAATATAAAGATGAAACATTGCTTGGAAGTGAGGTACAATTGTCTATTTTGGCAGAGTTCCAAGATGAAGCATTTTTATTGTCCTTTGTCAAGCTTCAAGACTTTACCTGTCTTGTACAAGCTTCACAGATGGAGACCCCCCTATAGTATACACTGGAGCACCTGTGTGGCCCCCCTAATAAAAAGTGTGTTCTTGTGTCCCACACTAGATCTCCAGAGTCCAGATGTGAAAACAGCTGCTGAGTGTCCTCTCCTTACACAGAATCTAGTTTGCATTTCATTCTAGTAAAACAAACCCATCTACATAACCAAATATTTTTCATACAAGTAGGCCCTAAAAAATGTTGGCAAATGCATATGGCCTAAACAATGGTGTTTTATAGGCCGAAAGAAAAATGTTGGATACGAACGAATAATGGGTCCATGAACATTAAAGTTGCCATTTTAAACTGTACAACACTTAAGAAAAAGCATATGGAGCAGCACGAACGTAATAAAGACAAAAAGAATAGGAACACAGCACAACTACTTACTTTTTTGCAGCACTCTCTGGATCTTTCTGTACTGCTCGGGCTCTCTTAATTTCAGGTCCGACCACCAATTCCTGAGCTGATCTTTCGATCGTCGTACCCCGAAATTCCGGTGCAGACTCTTGACCACTTTCGCCATGATCTTGGCCTTTCTGATATTGGGGTTGGGGTAAGGTCCATACTTCCCGTCATAGTCGGCCTTCTTCAGGATGTCGACCATCTCCAACATCTCCCCAAAGGACATATTTGAGGCCTTAAATCGTCTCCTTCTGGATTGGGACATTTCCGGATCCGGGCTTTCCTCCTCCTCGTTGCTATAATTAGCACGCACCTGCTTTGACTCCGCCATGTGCTCTTCACTCACTGCGCCGAACGAAAAGGGGCGGGGAATAGACTAGAAAGAACGTCAGGGGAGGGCGGAGTTACACGCATGCGCAGTGTGTATAAAGCGTAACACGTGTGCGTAGTATGTACGATCTGTGAGCGGACGAAGGAGTATCGGAGGCGCCGATCGTGATAACGAAGGTAAGAGCCAAACTTGGGCCTATACTGTTTCTACATTGAGGCCTATATTGTAACTAGATTAGGAGAGTTTTGCCTGACATTAGGGTTTGTCTTGTGTTGTGTCTTGCAGTGAAAATGGATATCTTGAACGATATCGACTTCATGGCAATCTTCATTGACATGTTCAGGGAGCTGCCTTGTCTGTGGGAGATCAACCACCCACATTATAAGAACCAAAGAGGAAGGCAGCACTGGATCAATTGTTGGAAATTGTGAAGCAGGTGATCCCCACGGCAGACATCACCTATTTGAAGATCCTAATTGGTGACCTGAGGAGCACATATCTAAGGGAGCGCAAGAAAGTCCAGGATTCACAGAGATCCGGAGCAGCAGATGACATCTATGTCCCCAGGATGTGGTACTATGACAGTCTGCATTTTCTGGCAGGTCAGACTGAACCCAGGTCATCACTCTTCAGTCTTCCTTCCACGCTTCCTTCACCCCAGCTGAGGCTTCTGACGCCCAACCTGGGCCTTCCAGGCAGCAACATGTGGAGAAGCCCAGCTTGAGCCAGGTATAGCATTACTCTAAATAGTTCAGGTTGTCCAATCAATGATGTTAACTAGATGTTAGTCTGGAGTACTAATTTATGATTGTGATTGATGATGCAAAAACTAAAACCATGTCCCTTTTTCATACACAGGGAAGTCGCAGCCAGGAGGTGGCCGGGCCAAGCAGGCTGCCTGATATGCAGGTCCCTCCCATCCACCTGCAAAGAGAAAGTGGCAGGAAGAGGAGTACCCTAGAGGAGGCTGCCATAGGCCTCTTTTGGAAGGCTACAGAGGCCCTGGGAGCACCACACACTGTGGAGGAGGACTTTGCTGGCATAATTGCGTGTAAAATGCAGCGGATGGAGGAGGACCAACAACTCATGTGTGAGTCATTAATTTTGGAAGCTCTCAATAAGTTGTTGAGGGGCCAAATAACATCTGATACCCACATTTGTGACCTAACACATGGTCCTCCTCCTCCTCCTCCTCCAGGTCCTTCTACTTCTCCTCCTCCTCCTCCAGGTCCTACTAGTCCTCCTCCTCCTCCAGGTCCTACTCCTCCTCCTGCCACATCTCCAACAGCAGAGCCACAGCCGGGAATGAAGCGTGGAAGGAAGACCAGAAAGTGATGACCCTGGATCCAGTCTGGTCTGGCAAAAGATGCAGCCTCTTGTGGTACCACAGCCTGGGGACACAGATGTCATCTGCTGCTTTCCGAATCTCTGGGACTTCTGGACCAGACTGCACTCCCTTACATATGGACTCCTCAGGCCACCAATTTTGATGTTCAAGAATTGATGTCTGTCCTGGGGGTCCAGGCTTCGCTAATTTCTGCTGTTTATCCAGTGCTGCCTTCTTCTTTGTTTGGTTCTGAGCCCTTAATAAAGAATTTTTGGTTTCAGATATACTTGCCTATGTGTTTTTCCTTCAAAAAGGACAGTTTGCTTGTGAGGATTCAGGTACATTTCAAAAATACTATGTGAAATTAACAAGTTACACCAACACCAAGCAATCTCCTTGAGATTAAATAATACAAGATAATAATGGTGTTGTGGTAACTTGACACACAAAACACACACAAAAATATTCTGGAGTAAAACTAAAAATAAAATAAAACAAAGATCAGCCTTGGAAAAAATACAAACCTAAAATCTAAAAAAAAACTGCCTTTAAAAAAAAAATAATAAAAAGATTTTTGTCAGATGTGACAAATCAAAATATATTAAGGGAATCCCGATAAATAATAAAGAAATAAGTTTGTGAGAAGTCTGTGTGAATATGAGCAGCAAAACTACTTCATTCTTCTCACATTATAAAGAAGAAGAGAGTGTGCTGTATTACACCATTTTTAACATTACACCATGACGAAAGTGTGTGTATCCATTGCGAACTCTAATTTTACCCGACCAAGCTGTTCCGTCTCGGAATTTCTTCTGAGCATGCGTGGCACTTTGTGCGTCGGAACAGGCCACACACGGTCGGAATTGACGCGATCGGATTTTGTTGCCGGAAAATTTTATAGCCTGCTCTCAAACTTTGTGTGTCGGAAAATCCGATGGAAAATGTCAGATGGAGCCCACACACGGTCGGAATGTCCGACAACATGCTCCGATCGGACATTGTCCATCGGAAAATCGGACCGTGTGTACGGGGCATAACTCTGTTGGGTCCACCATGTGTGTGTGAATGATAACCCCAGTGTGTTGGTATTGCAGTAGACAACAAAGGAAGAAAACAAGTCTGGGTCCCCACTCCAAATGAACAGGAAATCGCCGATGTAGCGTTCATAAAAGACAATGTGCTCAGAGAAGGGGTTATTGGCCCAGACATGCCTCTCCTCCCAGTTCCCCATAATGAGATTAGCGTAAATTGGGGCAAAATTTGCCCCCATAGCTGTTCCCTTGCTTTGGAGATAAAATTGATCCAAGAAAAGTAAAACAATGATGCCGTAAACAGAAATCTATCCTTTTGAGCAAGATTGTGTAGAGTAGGATATAGGATTAGGGGAAGTGATTTGTACTGGAAAGAGGGTCATTTTGGTTGTACTCTGTAAAGTTGTCTTTGCGTTTTGCATTACATAGTTACATAGTTAATCAGGTTGAAAAAAGACACAAGTCCATCTAGTTCAACCATAAAAATAAATAAAAAATAATATCATACAATTCCATATACACAACCCTTACCCACTGTTGATCCAGAGGAAGGCGAAAAACCCCAGCAAAGCATGATGCAATTTGCTACAGCAGGGGAAAAAATCCTTCCTGATCCCAGAGAGGCAATTGGACTTTCCCTGGATCAACTTTACCTATAAATGTTAGTACCTAGTTTTATTATGTACATTTAGGAATGAATCCAGGCCTTTCTTAAAGCAATCTACTGAACTGGCCAGAACCACCTCTGGAGGGAGTCTATTCCACATTTTCACAACTCTTACTGTGAAGAAACCTTTCCATATTTGGAGATGAAATCTCTATTCCTATAGGCGTAAAGAGTGCCCTCTTGTCCTCTATGTTGACTGTAAAGCGAATAACTCAACACCAAGTTCACTACATGGGCCCCTTATGTATTTGTACATTTTGTTCATATCCCCCCTTAATTTCCTCTTCTCAAGAGAGAATAAATAAATTCAGTTCCTCTAATCTTTTCTCATAGCTGAACTCCTCCATGCGTCTTATCAGTTTGGTTGCCCTTCTCTGCACTTTCTACAGTTCCCCTATATCCTTTTTGAGAACTGGTGCCCAAAACTGAACTGCATATTCCAGATGAGGTCTTACTAATGATTTGTACAGGGGCAAAATTATATCTCTCTCTCTGGAGTTCATAAACCTCTTAATACAAAGGACTTTGCTTGCTTTGGAAACCGCAGCTTGGCATTGCATGTTATTATTGAGCTTACTGTATGATCTACCAAAACCCCCAGATCCTTCTCCACTATGGATTCCCCCAGTTGTACCCCCCAGTATGTATGATGCATTCATATTCTTAACCCCCAAGTGCATAACTTTACATTTATCAACATTAAACCTTATCTGCCACTTAGTCGCCCAATTAAACAGTGCATTGAGGTCGGCTTGTAAATTGGAGACATCCTGTAAGGATGTTATTCCACTGCATAGCTTAGTGTCATCTGCAAAGACTGAAATGGTACTTTTAATCCCAGACCCTATATCATTTATAAAGATAATAAAGAGTAAGGGTGCCAGCACTGAACCTTGGGGTACACGACTGATAACCTTAGACCATTCAGAGTAAGAATCATTAACCACTACTCTCTGAATTCGGTCTTTTAGCCAGTTTTTTTATCCATTTACAAACTGATATTTCCAAGCCTGTAGACTTTACCTTATACATGAGCCGTGTGTGTCAAACGCTTTTGCAAAATCCAAGTATACCACGTCCAAAGCCACCCCTCTGTCCAAGGCTTTACTTATCTCCTCATAAAAAGAAATCAGATTTGTTTGACAACTTCTATCTTTCATGAATCCATGCTGTCTGTTGCTTAAAATATTTTTTTCCTGCAAGAACTCATCTATGTGGTCTTTTATTAAACTCTCCAGTAACTTCCCGACTATAGAAGTTAAACTAACAGGTTTATAGTTGCTTGGTAAAGACTTTGTTGCCTTTTTAAATATAGGCACCACATTGCCCCTGCGCCAATCCAGTGGTACTATTTCTGTCATTAATGAGTCCCTAAAAATTAGATACAATGTCTTTGAAATGACAGAGCTCAATTCTTTTAGGATCTGTGGGTGGATGCCATCTGGTCCAGGTCCTTTATCCACCTTATTCTGTCTAAATATGTCTGGACATATAACTTTTAAGCCATTGTGAATCATTTGGGGCTGTGTCACTACCACCCCCATTATGGACATGAGCTTCCCCATGCTCCTATGTATACACAGAACTGAAGAATGTATTTAAAAACCTCTTCCCGCCCAAGGTACATCATATGACATCCTTGACTTTTTGCGGGTATATCTGAATGATGCCTGCAGCTGCGGGTATATCTGAATGATACCTGCAGCTGCAAGCATCATTCAGATATTGTCTTTTTCAGTCAGCGATTCCCTACACCATAAGAATGATCATAGCGGCTGTTCTGTCGCTTGATCGTTCTTACGGGCGGTGAGAGGGAACGCCCCCCCCTCCTGCTGCCCTCTGGTGCTTCTATCGACTAACCGCTTCCATCGGTGAGTTGGAGACAGGAACCACCGGCCCCGGATGGTGACCATAGAGATTTCTGGCGGACCAGATGGTCGCTGGAGTCTCTATGATCGTTCGGAGGCTGGGCGCGATGTTATGACGTCACGCACAGCCTCTACATTCAAACGAATGGCGTTGCCTCGGCTGGGAAGCCAAGATCGTTTTATTTATTTTTTTATATTTCAGGCTTTCCAGACTAGAGGTGAGATGTGGGGTCTTATTGACCCCATAGTTCACTGTAAAGAGGACCGATCATGCCATATTCCTATTACAAGGGATGTTTACATTCCTTGTAATAGGAATAAAAGTGATCAATTTTTTTTTTTTTTTTTAAGTGTCAAACTAAAAAAAGCAAAGTAAAATTAACAATAAAAAAAAAATGTAAAGCGCCCCTGTCCCCGTGTGCTCGCACGCAGAAGCGAACGCATACATAAGTCCCGCCCACTTATTAAAACGGTGTTCAAACCACACATGTGAGGTATCATCGCGAACGTTAGAGTGAGAGCATTAATTCTAGCCATAGACCTCCTCTGTAATTCAAAACATGTAACCAGTAAAAAAATGTAAATTGTCGCCTAGGGGGGTTTTTAAGTACCGAAGTTTGGCGCCATTCCACGAGCGTGTGCAAATTTTGAAGTGTGACATGTTAGGTATCTATTTACTCTGCGTAACTTTATCTTTCACAATATGCAAAAAAAGTGGGCTAACTTTAATGTTTTGTTTTTTTTTTAAAGCATGAAACTGTTTTTTTTTCCAAAAAAAGTGTACGAAAAATTGCTGCGCAAATACTGTGCGAAATAAAAAATTGCAATGACCGCCATTGTATTTTCTAGGGTCTTTGCTAAAAAAAAATACATAATGTTTGGGGGTTCTATGTAACTTTCTAACAAAAAAATTATGAATTTTACATGTAGGAGAGAAATGTCAGAATTGGCCTGGATGGGAAGTGGTTAATAAATTTGCCTTCTCTTTGTCCCCAGTCACCCACTCTAGATTATTTTGTAAAAGGCCTACATGCTCAGACCTGACGTTTTTACTATTAATATATTTGAAGAATTTTTGGGGGTTTGTCCTACTATCTTTTGCAATCTGTCGTTCGTTTTGAATTTTTGGGTCCTTGATTTAACTTTTAAATATTCTGTTATATTCTTTGTAACATTTAAAAGACAATAGTGTGCCTTCATTTTTATATTTTTTAAAAGCTCTTTTGTTATTGTTTATAGCTTTTTTACCTTTGGCCGTGAGCCATATAGGTTTTATTTTTAGCCTTTTAAACTTATTGTCCATGGGAATATACTTTTCAGTAAGTTCACAAACAGTCTTTTTGAAGAATTCCCATTTCTGTTCTGTGTCCATTGATGCTAATATTCCCTCCCAGTCTAATGCCCTGTACACACGGTCAGATTTTCCGACGGAAAATGTGTGATAGGACCTTGTTGTCGGAAATTCCGACCGTGTGTAGGCTCCATCACACATTTTCCATCGGAATTTCCGACACACAAAGTTTGAGAGCTTGCTATAAAGTTTTCCGACAACAAAATCCGTTGTCGGAAATTCTGATCGTGTGTACACAAATCCGACGCACAAAGTGCCACGCATGCTCAGAATAAATTAAGAGACAAAAGCTATTGGCTACTGCCCCATTTATAGTCCCGACGTACGTGTTTTACGTCACCGCGTTTAGAATGATCAGATTTTCCGACAACTTTGTGTGGCCGTGTGTATGCAGGACAAATTTGAGCCAAAATCCATCTGAAAAAATCCATGGAATGTCCGATCAATGTCCGACCGTGTGTACAGGGCATTAGACCGGGAAAGCAGCCCTCAACCTTGGAAAATTTGCTCTCTTAAAGTTAAGTGTTTTTATCTTTCCCGTATGTGTTTTTTGCTTAAAGCTAACATCAAATGAAATCATGTTATGGTCACTGCTACCCAGGTGTTCCTTTATATGAACATTATAAACATTAGTAATAAGCTCTGCATGGTTTGAGATTACCAGGTCCAACAGAGTATCATTCCTAGTTGGGGCCTCAGTAAACTGGACCATAACATTGTCTTGTAATAGGTTTATAAATTTTTGCCATTTAACTGTTCCAGCAGCGCCATTACTCCAGTCAATTTCCAAGTAGTTAAAATCCCCCATTATTATCACCGTCCCAGCCCTTGCATCCCCTTCCATCTGTGCAAGGAGCTGAGTCTCCACCTCCTAATTAACATTGGGTGGTCTATAACAAACTCCAATGATTTGAACTACGCACATCTATATGCAGTTCCACCCATAATGCTTCAGACTCATCACACTCTCCATCAATTAGGTCCTCATTCACACTCGCTTTGAGATCCCTTCTCACATAGAGACAGACCCCGCCACCTTTCATTTTTACCCTGTCTCTCTGAAAGAGTGCATAGCCAGGAATATTAATAGCCCAGTCATGTGAGGATTGAAGCCAAGTTTCAGCAATACCTATTATATCATAGCTCTCCTCATGCACGAGAGCTTCCGACTCACCTATTTTGCTTGGCAGACTTCTGGCATTGGTGAACAAACACGTTAATGCATTATTACATTTTGCTCTGGTGTTTTTCATATCTTTTTTTAGTAGTACAAATGGCATCATTTCCAATGGTTGTTTGCAACATGGGAACTTTCTTGTCATCTGCCATAACCCTCCCACCATCTATCCCCATTCCACCCTCCATTAACGTCTGACCCCTAAATGACCTGTCTGCCCGATGGAATTCTTGTTCACCCCCCCCTCAATCCTAGTTTAAATACTCCCCCAGCCTTCCCATAGACCTCTCCCCCAGTACAGCAGACCCCCATTCCATTCAGGTGCAAAAAATCTTTAGCATATAGGTTGTACCCCAATGAAAAGTCAGCCCAGTGCTCTAGAAATCCAAACCGTTCCTTCTTACACCAGATCTTAAGCCATGCATTCAGCTCTCTAATCTCCCCCGGCAATATTTCAGAGAATATCATCTTGGAGGTCCTTCCCTTCAACTTGCAGCCTAGTTCTTTAAATTGATTCTTAGGGAATTTCAACCTTCCATGTATTCTGTCATTGGTTCCAACATGGACCAAGACAGCTGGGTCATGCCCAGCCCCTCCCACCAGGGAGACAGCAAAACATTTGGATGAGGCGATCCTGGTGATAAATTATTCTATCAGTCCTTTTGATTATATAATCCCCTAATACCACCAACTGTCTAGGCCTACCTGTGCTCCCCTCACCACCCCTACTAGATGGGCTGCTCTCCCGGCTCTTAGGGGTAGCAGTGACATCTTCACTCAACTTGGCAAATTTGTTTTGATGCACAAACACAGGACTGGCCTTCCTTTTCTGTGAGCCCCTTCCACTCCCTCTAACTACATTAACCCATCTTCCTACCCGATAATCGTGACTAGCCCCTCCACCCTCCACATCAAAGCACTGCGTATGTGGATTCCATCTATAGTGATTCTAAAATGGGTGACACCCCAAGTATTCAAAGACATTTATACATTATATTGCTGGTAAGAGTCCATATTGGCACACAGTGGCAGAGCACGAATTGAAACAAGTTTCTGAGCACTTTCCCATTAAGAAAGAGGGTGATTGTAGTCTTTTAACCATTTGCCGACCGGCTCACGCCGATATACATCGGCAGAAGGGCACATACAGGCAGATTAACATACCTGTACGTTGCCCTTTAAGAAGCAGTTTGCGGATGCGCGCATGCCGCTGGCAGTTTGCGGGCCCGCCGCGACCTCCGTGAGTGTGATCGCGGGTATCTCTGCGGACATCGAGTCTCACGGAGAGGAAGAATGGGAAAATGCTGATGTAAACAAGCTTTTCCCCGTTCTGCCTAGTGAAAGGACACTGATCACAGCTCCCTGTAATCGGGAGCGGTGATCAGTGTCATGTCACTCATGGCCACGCCCCCCCACAGTTAGAATCACTCCTAGGACACACTTAACCCCTTCACTGCCCCCTAGTGGTTAACCCCTTCATTGCCAGTCACATTTACACAGTAATCAATGCATTTTTAATTGCACTGATCGCTGTATAAATGTGAATGGTCCCAAAATCGTGCCAAAAGTGTCCGATCTGTCCACCATAATGTCGCAGTCATGATAAAAATCGCTGATCACCGCCATTACTAATTTAAAAAAAAATTATTAATAAAAATTTTGTTTGGGAGCCATGTCACACGACCGTGCAATTGTCAGTTAAAGCGACGCAGTGCCGAATCGCAAAAAGTGCTCTGGTCTTTGGGCAGCCAAATGGTCCAGGGCTTAAGTGGTTAAGGACTGATATATATGGATTTTTTTTCATATTTTCATTTTTATTTTAGGATTTTTTTTATGTGGACTTTGTTTGCTCAAATCAATTGAGATGTGCTATTGAGTTTTTTTGTTCTTAAGTTGTGTGAGAGTTTTTTATGCTGAAGTGGTTTATCTACTTAAAGGGGCAGTCGCACATTTATGTTTATTTGAGTCCTTGTGTCTAGGTTGGCGCCCATTTTACTTCTATTCACTAACTTTTATACTGTAAAATAACATATTTTGGTAGCATTTATGTCTAGGTAAATATCATAGTGTAATAAAAAGGTTACTGCAGCCAGCCTCCATTCATTCTTGTCAGTATCAAATGCAGAGTCGTGTCAAACTCTCCATGTCCATTTTGGCTTGTATACAGCTGATAGACTACTCCCTGCAAAAGTATCATATTAAAAGCATCATAAAAATAAAATGTGCCAAAACAATTGTTTTTTCACAGCTGATTGCTCACTGATGGCATTATAAGTAAAAATGATTGCTACAGTGTCTCATTATGCTATGCAACACCATAATTTTGCCTCACAAGAAATTAAAAAATGTTTCAAAAACCCTGACAATAACTTATAAGGAATTTGCTCAAAGTTTTGAGTTTCTCATCAAATGCAATATCCCTCAAAGCATACCAGAAATAATAGAAAAAAGTTGGATTTGTTTCTAAAGAAAAAATTGTAATGTTTATATTTTTCTGCAGAACTAGAGAGAAACTTAAAATGATTTGGCACAGACTCTGTCAATAAATTAGGTACAAATTGTTTATTCTTACATTGCAGAATATAGATTTAGCCTGAATTTACATGCTGTTTGTGGCTGTACTGAGACTAACACTTGTATAAAACATTCTGGAAAAACAGTAATGTAAGCATTCTGTAAGATTAAAATTCAGCATTGAGTGTTAGTTGTAAGACTGATGGTGCTACTATTGTAGTAGCTAGTGCCAATAATAAATGACATAGACTATAGTATAGTTCACAAATACAAAATGAGACGAGAGCAGGTCCAGTCCCGCTTACAGATGGAAAATGAAACCATCCAAAATGTAAATCTTTTTTTTTATTTTGTAGTTATGCAAAAACAAAGCAAAACAAATACATTACTACCACATGATTAAGCTAACATATTGAATATACATGAGATGGTAATAAACAATATAAACATTGTAGTAAACCACACAACCGCCTAACACTTATGCCCCGTACACACGGTCGGACATTGATCGGACATTCCGACAACAAAATCCTAGGATTTTTTCCGACGGATGTTGGCTCAAACTTGTCTTGCATACACACGGTCACACAAAGTTGTCGGATCAAAACAGCAACAAGGCTGCTATTTATAACTGAACTTTGCACTTTCCTATTAATAAATGTACATTTAAAAGCCTAGTTTCAAAATATTAGAAGGCTTCTAAACCACCATCAATAGTGGAGTGTATATCGAGAGTGAATAAAATACATCTGATGGAAGAAAAAGCAATTCTTCAACACGCTGATTATGACACATGGTACGAAACTCAGGCAAGCTGGTTGCAATTTTAGCATTCAGAGTCCTGTAAATCTTTTCTGGTTATAGCTTTAGCCCCCATACTAATATAGCTTATCATATTTCACACATAGTAGAAGAGAGGCCTGATGAACACTAGTCTTCAAAGGTGACTTTAATGGGAGCGTAGGGTTGTAACCTTACCCAACCCTCCCAATGTTTCTTTGTCTTTGTAAATTAATGTATGTTGTGTGACGGTTTGTCCTTTCTTGTTTATCCAAGACACCCAAACCTGCAGTACTTCTGCACCACTTATATAGAGAAATTTTATCATTCCCAGCCTGTTGAAAACCCTATGCAAATTGTACTGTAATAATTACTTAACCATAATTACTTAACCATTTGAGTCCCGGGTGGCATTTTAAAATGGTGCACGAAGAGCAGCTACATTCCGGATCTGTCCCAGCAACAGTTCAAAACTGCAGCTGGCCTCAGAGGTTTCAGCATCCCCCTTCAGCTCCAGTACTAGAAATGCCAGCTGCCTGTGAAGCCAAGGTCCAGCACTAAGCTTAAGAGCTGATATGATCAGCATCTGGTCTTCCCGTGTTGCTACATAATGCTCTAAAAAAATGCCTGTAGCAGATCACCATCAACACAATACTTTCACCTTGCATTTAAAAGAAAATAACATCAGCACTTCCTTTGAGTATGGAGGCTGGGACAGAACTGTTCTAGCTCTGCCCAGCATCTCCTTGCAACAATAGATCACTGCTATAGTTACCTAATGCTGGCTGAATGTCAAATCCCATTTGAAGAGCACTAGAAGAGGCGTAAAAGACCCTAATACATACCTCTTGATGGGCAAATAAAATTATACCTATTGTAAGAACTGATGACCGAAACCAAATCCAGAGCTAGCAGAGATTTATTACTTGCATGTGGAGATTTTCAAGATGAGTGGAATATAACTGTATCTGAGCACCACAAACCAAAAACGCTGTTTAATTCATTTTTAATATTTAAACACTTGCCGCCTGCCATATAGCAAAACGACGGTGGCAAAGTGGTTGTGTTATCCTGACCGGACATCATATGACATGATCAGGATAACAAGCCGCTATGCGCCCCCGGGGCGCGCATCGCGGCGATCGTTGTTGTGGCGTGTAACTCTGACACACCGCAACTCCAATCTACGTAAAGAGTCTCTGACGGAGACTCTTTACCACGTGATCAGCCGTGTCCAATCACAGCTGATTATGATGTAAACAGGAAGAGCCGTTAATTGGCTTTTCCTTACTCGCGTCTGACATCATTGTCGCATATCAGTGCCCATCATCAGTGCCACCTCATTGGTGCCACCTCATCCGTGCTCATCAGTGCCACCTTATCAGTGCCCATCAGTGCAGCCTCATCAGTGCCCATCAGTGAAGGATAAAATGTACTTATTTACAAAATTTTATAACAGAAATGAAGAAAAGCTTTTTTTTCAAAATTTTGGACTTTGTTTATTTGTTTAGCAAATAAAAACCGCAGAGGTGATCAAATACCATCAAAAGAAAGCTCTATTTGTGGGAACAATTTTGTTTGGGTACAGTGTAGCATAACCGCGCAATTGTCATTTAAACAGCGACAGCGTTGAAAGCTGAAAATTGGCTTGGGCAGGAAGGGGGGCAGTGCCCAGTATTGAAGTGGTTAAATCAAACTCATTTAGCCATCCATGTCTCCCTGCTTTATTTTGTTTAGAGACCACTTTGAAAAACACCCCCCCTAGCATTTCTAATTGAGGCCATCCTGAGTAAGGGCAGATGATTCATGTTGCATTTACTTTCTGGAATCGATCTACTCTTAGGACAAGCATGCAGGCAGGAGGGTGTGCTTAGCTGAGAAAGCCTCTCCTCGCATCCTCCATATGAAAGTAAAAAATGGCCATGAAAACTTCTCTGATGCATGACATCATTTTGTAATAGGCCAGAAACCAAGAAACAGCTGAAGAAATAAAAAGAAAAAATTTAAACAAGTAAATATAAAATACCTTCCTATCTATTCACTAATGCTATTAGCATTATAATTAAAAACAGTTGACGTTGATTGAGAGAGTAAAGTCCCCCTTTATAAAATACCCTATGGATATTAATTGCAGTGAACTTTACAGGCATAAACCCATTTTGCCCAGGAAGATAATACTAGAATGAACTAATCTCATAGCTTTGCCATTATTTTAAAAACTGATTCCAGTCACAAAATAGGCCTATATGGATCTGCTAGGAGAGGATTTATGTCCCTTTTTTTTAGCAAGATCACAATTATAGCCCCCCACCAAAGGGGTTGACAATGTGCCAGCCCTTAGAGCTTTATTAAAAGTCATAAGTAAAATTAGGAGAAGTTCCTCCTTATATTGTTCATACAGTATATTTCAATCAGTAAGCTGTCTGTGCCTGGGTGGGAAGCTACTATGGTCCCCAATTCCTCTAGAGTGAGAACTAGTAAATCCTATTCTTTAGAAGCCAATTGTGGCAAATTAAAGCTGTTTAAATAGACTTTGAGAGCTTCTAGAATGTATAAGGCCTTGGAGGTGTACAGGAAAGTCCAGAAAATCCTTAAAGTGGAACTTCACCCAAAATGGGAAGTTCCACTTATTTACATCCCCCCTCCTCTGCCACATTTGGCACTTTTTGGGGGGGAGTGAGTGCATGAATTGACAGGTGCCCACTTCCTGTCAGATCGGTGTGGCGATCCAAGTGGTAGTTTGGCCCCCCTCTATCTCCCACATCCTTCTGGGATACATCATAAGTCACATGTGCAGTGGGAAACCAGCTGTGAAGCCTTGCAGTTTCCCTGAGTCAAGATGGCAGCACCTGGACCCGAAGAATTGGCTTGGGCGAGGACAATGCTGGATCCTTGGACAGGTAAGTATTATATTAACGGTCAGTACAGTATTTGTAGCTGCTGACTTTTAATTTTTTTCGGGGGAGACTGGAGCTCCTCTTAAAGTACATGAGAACAATTATTTAATACCCCAGCATCTGTAGCCAAGACAATCATTGTTTTCTCTCATTGAGACCTAGTAATATGTGCTAAAAAAAATTACCCATTTTCTCCCACTAACCAATAACTGTGTTTCTGCAAAAATATTTATTTAATGGGGCCTTTGTAGGAACATGTGTCTAACGTGGATGAAAGGGATGACCAAGTAGACTTTGAAGCAGGAGTATGTAAGGGGTGGGTAGCTGGGATGACACTTCCTCCACGTTTCCCTTCTTGTTGGGTGCCAAGTGTGGGTCTTACAGGAAGCCTACCCAGGGGTGGGTTCTTCTGGGCTACACTAGGTACCTTGAACAGGGTCACTGCCTTACACATGGGGTACCTTTACTTTAACAGACAACTGAACTCTAGTTAACTCTTGATGTTAATATACACCACCACAGTCACTGTTGCATTTAGAAGGGACAGCGTATCTCCACTACCTCACTCCCAGTAATAGAATGGGGTCCTGCCATGCGCCTAGCACAGACACCATGCACGCACTTCCCTAACTCCTCCTCTTCTGTACCTGTGCACAGTCTGAGGACCTCTGTGGTGCTGATCTGCTCCTGTTGCTATGGGAGACAGACTGCTCACAAAGAGAGTGCCAACAACAGCTCCTCCTGGAAGAGTCTATCCCACTGGCTACATGTACACACACACACATGTACACATATGTACACACAAAAAATGTGGCACTGCCCTCACCTATAATTGGCCTTTATTAAAATTGGGAGCAAGAGGGTGGGGCTTTGAACGAGGCACGTGGTTGAAATGAATACAATGGTGGAAATTGAAATATTAATATTCTGTAAATAACATGATTACAAACATAATTCCCATATACAAATAGAAAAACACACTAGTCGTAGCGTCAATTTCTTAAACAGCGGTAACTGGTAATAACATGATTACACATGGGTAACATGATAGGGTACAGAGTCCACCATATGTCAAGTTGGGTACAAGAATGTTACAAGGTAACATCTGCGTTGCCTATGACCTTACTGATCCCTGTCATATAATGTGACAGTAAGAATATATAAACATTAGAATCTGTTAAAGCTGTAGTACAATGATACATGGCAGTTGTTATCTCAACGCGTTTCGCAGCTTGGTGCCGCTCAGCAGGAGCAAGCACGTGATGTATCTGCAGATGGGAGATAAACAACTAGATACAGGCATACCCCACTTTTAAGTACACAATGGGTTTATTTACTAAAGCTGGAAAGTGCAAAATCAGGCTCACTTCTGCATAGAAACCAATGAGTTTCTAACCCCAGCTTGTTCAATTAAGCCTTGGTAATAAAACCTGGAAGCTCATTGCTTTCTATGCAAAAGTGAGCCTGATTTTGCACTTTCCAACTTTAGTAAATAAACCGCATTGTGTACTTAAAAGTGGGGTATGCCTGTAAATAGCCTTGTATCAATAAAGAGGGAGGACGAAAATGGAAACCCCCCTATAAATCACTTACAAGTATATATGCAGCTGGAGGCGTAATGTCAAGGGCCACGGACCACCCAAAGGCATCAGTGTTGGGAGCTGAGGGGGCTTGTCCAATGGCGACACCCATCATGGGCGGCAACCCGGGCAGACCCAGGCACACAGAGCACTCCTAAAGTGAACATGTGACAATAGGAGTAGGAGGTGAATAGACCAAATAATTGCAGTGCAAAAATTGTGTCAATGCGTTGCCTGACCTAAAATCAAGCATACAAAAAATGTGCCACTGCCCTCACCTATAACTGGCCTTTGGAGCAAGGAGCATTAGAAGGCAACGCATATCAAACAAAAGCCAAGGAAAAATTCCAAGCTCTACTTACCAACCAGCCTGCGACCAGCCAGATTAACCTGTCTAACAGTATGCGTTTAAAAACAGGGGTTTAGTTGCACAAATTTGCAAATACATGCATCAGCTACAGGCCCTGGCAAGGCACCCTGTGATCTGTAGACCCTACCTCTAACTTATAAGAGGTCCACAGTGGAAGCACATGCATTCTGATGAGATAGATGAAGGCAGATGGACTGGAGGGAGCCCACCCCTCCTTAAAGGTACAGGGGCATATTGGACACCCAGCATGTAGCACAATGGATGCAAAGGTGTCAATGTATTGCCTGACCTAAAATTAAGCATACAAAAAATGTGCCACTGCCCCACCTATAACTGGCCTTTGCAGCAAGGAGCATTGGAAGGCAACGCATATCAAACAGAAGCCATATGTACACACTTACAACAGGCTGCATATGACACCTTTGTTACCCTTGGTAACCACTGGTGTCTTCACACTGTATTAACTCTACTGTTGTCTTCATACCCCACTGTGTTTCAACCTGACCCAACTATATACTATGTGTGCCAGTTATTTGCATTACACCCCTTTAATAACTTCGGACCAGGCAAGGACCAAGTTTCAAAAGCTTTACTGAAAAACTCTCAGCAAACAGAACAAAGTGCACAGTCTTTTCCTAACACCTCTAATCCCTAACTTAGGTTTTGTAGATGCCCCAGCATACCTGCACAGAATAGAGTCCATTATGACAGACCCCCAGGATCTGTATATTTGGCCATTTGCAGATTTCAGTGATCCTGTACTCTGTAAAGGCTCTTTATCCATAAGTGCTCTGGATTTAGAAGCAGACTGGATGGATAGACGCCGGCAATGGCGACGTGTCTTTAACTATGCACACTCCCTGGATCGGACCCCATCCCTATTTTTATACAGCACAGGACCAGTGGGTTGGACCCAAGAAAACCCATCAATAAGGACCTGGTAAAGCAAATTAACTCTAACAGCAGCATTAAACTCAACCTGCTTACAAGTAGGATTAGAAACGAAAGCTGCCTCAGCCAAGAGGACCCTTTGGCTAATGTCCTTGTTCTGCTGCTTTTCTTAAGCTGGCCATAATTTTAGTCATACCTATTTTTTACAGCAGCATGCTATGCACACCACAGGTCTCTAAAGTGTCCCTTATTCTCAAGTTCTAAAGTAGGGAGTGTAGCACTACCCCCCATAAATTAGCATGGGTCCTCTGTTCTTTGCCTCAAACCCAACAGTGGTGCTATCTCAAAGAAAAAAGGCACCAAAACCACGTAGTAAAGGCAAACTTATTATATTGTCACCAAATTTGGTTGGTAACTAGGCAAGCATAAAATGGATTAACGATAGTAATAACACAATTTAACATACAAGGTGATTAACAGTAGGGACAAGGCATAAGATGACATTTGGTGTCCAGATCAGCATAAACAGTAGCAAGGCCACCTCGTGTGCAGCAGTGAGCAGTAGTAAAGCTTGATCTACCGATTGTTAGAATTATGCTGCCAAAATGCATTCATGGCAGCAATGCTAGTCCTAGACCGGCTGGGTATGCAATGTTCAAAAGAAAAGGAAAATAGTACGGTTGTGGGAAGGGCAGGGGACCCAAGGGGGCTTGCAGAATAATTAATATGGGAGGGGCAGTCTAGGCATAAGATGACATTTGGTGTTCAGATCAGCATAAACAGTAGCAAGGCCACCTTGTGTGCAGCAGTGAGCAGTAGTAAAGCTTGATCTACCGATTGTTAGAATTATGCTGCCAAAATGCATTCATGGCAGCAATGCTAGTCCTAGACCGACTGGGTATGCAATGTTCAAAAGAAAAGGAAAATAGTACGGTAGTGGGGAGGGCAGGGGACCCAAGGGGGCTTGCAGAATAATTAATATGAGAGGGGCAGTCTAGGCATAAGATGCCATTTGGTGTCCAGATCAGCATAAACAGTAGCAAGGCCACCTCGTGTGCAGCAGTGAGCAGTAGTAAAGCTTGATCTACCGATTGTTAGAATTATGCTGCCAAAATGCATTCATGGCAGCAATGCTAGTCCTAGACCGGCTGGGTATGCAATGTTCAAAAGAAAAGGAAAATAGTACGGTAGTGGGGAGGGCAGGGGACCCAAGGGGGCTTGCAGAATAATTAATATGGGAGGGGCAGTCCTTTGAGATGTTCATCTGGCAGCTATCGTTAGGGTCCTTTAAGAACTTTGGTGCACTTAACGACAGTCCCAGTTAACCCGCATGTAGTATAAGTACAGTAAAGGTACAGTATAGTCTCAGTACAGGTGCAAGGTAGATGTGGTTCACATGCAGTAAAGGTTCTATATAATGCGGTATAGGGTTAGTATAGGTGCAGTCTAGGTTTGAAATAAGTGCGGTATAAAGTGCAGTATGGATACAGTATGGATTGGGTACACTTGATGTCGTGCTCTCAGTGGCTCAGTCCCTGCTAGTAGTTTAAATAATGGGCAAATAGCTCTCTCACCAGTCCTTGGGATACTGCAGTGACCTCTTGCTGTAGAAGGGGGGGGCCCCTCAGTCTCCACCTGAAAGCCTCTGGTGATCAGTGGTGGGAAGCAGAGGGTGAATGGATACTCCAGTCTCCTTGTGGCAGCAATGCAGGTACTGTGATGTAGGCAATAACCTCACTCCCAGTCTCAGCATCAGATCTCCATTGGTATGGTCACCCACTGACAGGCAAATATACAGACAGAGGGGCTCTCTCTAACTCCCTCAATACCAAGAGGAAGAACTCCTCTCAGTACCAAGAGGAAGAACCTGCTGCACAGTGCCTATTGGGATCTGTATTTTAAGGAGTCTATTCATACCATTATATGGTTGCCATCTCAAACTACAACTCCCAGGATTCTTAGCGCTCTGCACAGATGTCTATGGGCTTGCTTGACTTTAGCTCTCCTCCCACTGGCCGGAGGAGAATGGTGCAGCATAACATCAGTATCTCAGTAGAGGAAGAGAAGAATAAAAGGCGATGTCTCCATATTGCTGTAGTCCAGCACCTGACTACAGGAGGTATGATATCATTATCAGTGATTGGCTATACAGGGAGCTGTGGTCACTATGAGTCAGCCCCTGAGTTTCTATTTGAATACTCCCTGCAAAGTTTTAAAGTTGCAAAGCTTCACTATTAATTATAGTAGAGTTTGAAACACAAGCTGCTTGGCAATAGCATGAATTAATTAATGAATACATTTTTTTATTCTAGGGCCTTTTAAGTTCTGGAGAGACCCTTTTTGGAGCTGTTACGGTTGCAGATAAAACCATTTCATTAATTCATACCATCAGCGAGTAGCTGATACTCCCAGAAATGTTGAATACTTATTAATTTTGTAGAGCTTTTAAATAAAGGAAAAATCAACTAATTAAAAATATTGCACGTGTATCTACTCAATGATTCATGTTGTAATAAAATAATTTCAATCATTTAAACAAAATGTTTAGTGTCATTATTTATGAAATAGCAAGTGGGCAAGTGGGCAACATGTGTGTGTGTGTGTGTATGTATATGTGTGAGTACATATATATATATATATATATATATATATATATATATATATATATATATATACACAAAGAAGTTATACACACACACAGTTCAGCACAGACATCAATTCAGCAATGACATCCAACTAACCACAGCCCTCTAAGGACAACAGTCAAATGCCATTTTTGCTAGCATGTTAAAACGCTCCACTTGTGTGTAATGCCGCGTACACACGAGCGGACTTTCCGGCAACAAAAGTCCGACGGTCATTCCGGCGGACTTTCATCAGACTTTTGACGGACTTCCGACGGACTTTCGAGCGAACGGACTCACACACACACACGCTCACACCAAAGTCCGACCGTCTAGTACGCGGTGACGTACACCAGGTCCGACGAGACTATAAAACGGAAGCTCAATAGCTCGTGCGCCACACGTTGGGCCCCTTCTGCTAATCTTGTGTTTATCTTGTGTTAGTAAAAGTTTGGTGAGAGACGATTTGCGCTTGCAAGACTCGTATTTTTCAGATCGTTTAACTGTTGTTCAGTTGGTGCTTGTGAGGCGTGTATCTGCTTTTCAGCGTGTGTAGTCAGTTTGCATTGCTATATTAGTGTGTTATTGTCCACTCGTTGCTGATTTTCAGCTTGTTCTTCACAGGCCTTGCTGTTCTTCAGTGTGTTCTGACCAGCCGACTGTTTTGAAGCCATGTTGCCTGTACGTACTCGTCGTAGAGCTTGTGCATTGTATGTGCTTGGTGCTTTAGTTCATTCTTCAGCCCAAGCCCAGTCCATGAACAGGGCGAGGAGGAGTTCATGGATGAAGAATTGGTTGCTCCAGCATGACCAATTCTCTCACATGCCTTTGCTTCGTGAGATCCATGAGAATAACCCTGAGGATTTCAGGATTCTCCGGATGACGGACCCCGTTTTTGACCTTTTGTTGGCTTTGCTGACCCCTTATATCAGCAGGCAGGATACCTGCATGAGGCAAGCCATCACTGTGGAGCAGAGGCTAGTCACCATGTTGCGGTACTTGGCGACGAGGAGAAGCCTGCAGGACCTTAAGTTCTCGACAGGCATCTCCCCCCAGGATCTGGGGATTATTATCCCAGAGACCTGTTCTGCCATCATCCAGGTCCTGCAGAAGGACTATATTAGAGTAAGAATTTTATCCTTTAACATCACATTTTATTGTATTTAATGTTTGCTAATGTAATGTATTTCTTTACTCAAACACTAATTACCATGATTGCAATATAGTGTGAATGTCCCCTTTGTCCTCATGCATGCTGTCATTTTTTAATGCTCTTTTTTGTACTGCATGTATATTTGCATTCACTAACCTCCCCAGCATGCTATGCTGGGCCCATATCCACCTAGTCTAGTCACTTAACAATGTATTTTGTAAGCTCCATTTTATTGCTTTACCCTAAAATGTCTCCAAATGGTCTGTGTGTCATTAAATTGCTTTAGAATCCCCCCCCCCTAAAATGTCTCCAAATGGTTTGTGTGTCCTTGAATTGCTTTAGAATCCCCTCCCTCCCCTAAAATGTCTCCAAATGGTCTATGTGTCCTTAAATTGCTTTAGAATCCCCCCCCCAAAAAAAAATCTTCAAATGGTCTGTGTGTCCTTACATTGCTTTTCCTTCAACGCCACAGGAATGGCAGACTGTGGCATCCCATTTTGCCACCCATTGGGACTTTCCCAACTGTGGAGGGGCTATAGATGGGTAACACGTTCACATTGTGCCACCATCCCATTCGGGGTCATACTATTTTAATTATAAGGGGTTTCATAGTATTGTCTTAATGGCGGTGGTGTCGGCACAATATGAATTTCTGTATGTGGACGTGGGGAAGAATGGCTGGATGTCGGATGGAGGAGTCTTCGCCCAGACGGTGGCCTGGGATTGCCACCTGATGTGAATAACATGGAAGGACTCCCCTTTGTCTTTATTGCAGATGAAGCCTTCAGTCTGGGCAAGCACATGATGAGGCCATTCCCCCAAAGGACTCTCACCCCGGAGAGGAGGGTTATTAACTACCGGCTGGCCAGAGCGAGAAGAGTTGTGGAGAATGTCTGCGGGATACTGGCCAGCTGGTTCTGCCTGTTTCAGACAGCTATGCACATGGCGGACTACAAACTAAATCACCTTGTCCTAGCGTGCTGCATCCTGCACAATTATTTACACAAACATTCGAGCAATTATCTTGCATCACTTGGGCCGAGGCTGGACTTATAGAGAATCCTCTGACGGACCTGGATACTGCCCGTACTGGCTTGGCCCCCCAAAGTGCCCGTCAATATGTTGATTTTTTTTACGGGTAGGGGGCCATTGCAATGCCAGACAATCTATAATTTGTTTTAATAAAAAATAATGATCACATAAAATCTAGAAATGTAGTTATTGCTTGCCTTTCTTTTTGGCTGTCTCCTAGGTTATCCTAGTGCACTTGTAGTGCCAAGTGTATTTTCCTTTAGTAAATAAGTCATTGTAAACACCAAATAACTTACAAAACTGGTATTGAGCATTGAAAGAAGAAGCCACACATCTTGTTGATTAACAGAATTTTTAATCTGTGCACATTAACATGTGCGTTTCTTTATTTTTTTTAAATATATATAATATATTGGTAAAAGAATATAAGTCTTTTGTTTTGAAAAATTATTTTGCATTTTTTTTATACAAACAGGACTCTTTTTTTTTATTATTTTTGTAACAAACAGGCCTCTATTTTTTTTTTTTATTATTTTTAATTTTTTTTTTATAACAAACAGGCCTCTCTTTTATTATTTTTTTTTTTTTACAAACAGGCCTCTAATTTTTTTTAATTTTTTTAACATTTTTTTAAACAAACAGGCCTCTATTTTTTTTTTTAACAAACAGTCCTCTATTTTTTTTTTTTTTTAACAAACAGGCATAAAATTCTTCAAAGTCAAAGCCCAGAATGGGGTCAGCAAAAAAGGAAATGAAAAACATGATCAATGTTTTTTGTGAAAAAGGGATTAGATTCTCCCCAAAACATCGATCATGTTCTTCATTTCCTGCTGCATATTGTCCAGCCGACGCATTAGGTCCAGGCTCATGCGCATGGCATCAATATTACCATTCCAGGCCATGATCTGTCCAATTAATCTTTGTGCACTGTTCGTGCTAATGGTTCCCCTTCCACATCACCTAAAATTGATGAAAAAAATATGTATTTAGAAATATGCAGGCATACATAGATTACCATAAGCTGGGGTGTCAGACACTCACCTGATGGGGTACACATGTCGCCCACTTCCTCCACCTCATCCTCCACGTCCTCGGGGGGGGGGGGCGCTGTTACTTGGACCTGCTTCCACCGCTTCTTCCCCTTCCACAACCAGATCACCTAAAATTGATGAAAAAAAAGATGTATATAGAAATATGCAGGCATACATAGATTACCATAAACTGGGGTGTCATACACTCACCTGGTGGGGTGCCCATGTTGCCCACTTCCTCCACATCCTCAGTGGGGCTTGGGCTGACCTCCCAATCCGGTAGGCGAGGTCGGGGGTCCCTGGGTTTAGGTTGTCTGAGTCTTTTCTCCCCTATGAGAATGAAACAAACAGGTATACTTAGCACACAGATATTTGAGTCCAGGAATAGGAATATGAAACATTGTATTGAAGTGGTGTACTATTGTCTGTTTGGGCAGAGCTCCAAGTTGAAGACATGATTAAAATTCCCTTTGGAAACAAGCTGGAATGCTTACCTTTTTTGGCCACGTTTCACAGGTAGAGACACCCCAACAAGTATCCACTGGAGCACCTGTGTGGGTTACCCAAAAAAAATGTATTCTGGTGTCCCACACTAGTGCTCCTGAGACCAGATATGTAAACAGCTGCTGAGTGTCCTCTCCTTACATTCCACTGAATGAAGTTTGCTATTTGCTATTCATTCTAGTTTCAAAGACATCTAGACAACAATGTCCTAAACTTCTCTTAATAAGACAAATTACCAAGACCAAAATGTTGTTTAAACCCTGTATCAACTAAATACATAGTATATATTTTTCAATCGATGTTTACTACGAACGATGTTTCCTACGAACGTTTAACGATGTAAAATTGTACAGTAAAGAAAAGCACATGGGGCAACATGCAAGGTAATAATCAGAATAGCAAAACACAAGTACTTTTTTTCAGCACTTTCTGGATTCGTCTGTACTGATCCGGCTCCCTGAGTTTTAGGTCGGACCATCATTTCCTCAGCTGATCTTTAGAGCGCCGTACCCCAAAATGATGATGCAGGGTCTTCACCACTTTCGACATTATTTTTGCCTTTCTTAAATTAGGCTGGGCATACGGTCCATGCTTCCCAATGTTCCCATCGTCTTTTTTTAGCAAAATTGCTACCATCTCCACCATCTCTTCAAAGGCCATATTGGAGGCCTTAAATCTCCTCTTCCAGGACCGGGACGTTCCGGGCTTTCATCGTTACTTGAACAATTAGCACACACCTGCTGTGTCTCTGCCACTGTTGCTCCTACTGTGCACCGTAGAGAGAAGGGGGCAGAGAATATTTGTTAAAAAAGAACGTCAGGGGCAGGCGACGCAGGCGGAGTTTCACACATGTGCAGTGTGTATAAAGCTATCATGCATGTGCCGTACGTACGTTCTGTGCGTAGAGAAGGGGCGGAGAATATTCGTTAAAAGTGAATGTCAGGGGCGGGCGACGCAGGCGGAGTTTCATGCATGCGCAGTGTGTATAAAGCTATCACGCATGTGCTGTACGTACGTTAGGTGCGCAGAGGAAAGCAGAACTGAAGTTGCAAGCATCAGAGACGAAGGTAAATTTTATTCACTTTCTAGCGGCCTATACTGCTTAAAGATTGAGGCCTATGTTGGGATACGATTATGAGAGTTTAGCCTAACATTAGTGTTTATTGTCTTTTACAGAAAAAATGAATAATAAATTTAAAGACCCTGAATTTCTCACATAATTTATTGAGAAGTACAGGGAGATGGGGAATCTGTGGGAGGTCAAACACCCTCAATATTACATTAAACCAGTAAGGAAGTCAACGATGGCGAGACTTCTGGCATTTGTGCAGACTTTCATCCCAGAAGCAACCGTGGAGATTTTAGAAAAGAAAATTGGGATCTTGCAAAATATGTATAGGAGGGAGCATAACGAGATCCAGACTTCCCTGAGATCAGGAGCATCAGCAGATGATGTGTATGTACCCAGGCTGTGGTACTTCGAGAAACTATGTTTTCTTGATGACCAGATTGAAGCCAGGGAATCTCTTTTCGACCCTTCCCTCCACCCTTTCCTCCACCCCAGCAGAGGCTGTTGAGGACCAACCTGGAAGAACCGGATGTGACCATCTGGAGCCAGGTATATTATTTTTAGACATATTTAGTGTCCTAATATTAATGATGTTAACTAGATGTTCTATTATATATAAAAGAGTATCATTCTGACACCAGCATTTTTTCAAGCCAATGACAACAATTTTTGGCCACTACTGTCAACTGATATGTAGACATCATTTTTTGGATAAAATCCACATTGAATTTGCAAGTCATGAGCTGAAAATTGTGTGTGATTGATGAACCAAAAACTAAAACTATGTCCCTTTTTTAATACACAGGATGAGCTCAGCCAGGAGGAAGGTGTGGAAAGTGGCAGGCAGGAAGAGGCCGGACCCAGTGACAGCCAGGAGGTTGGCGGGCCCAGTGTCAGCCAGGAGGTGGCCGGGCCCAGTGTCAGCCAGGAGGTGGCCGGGCCCAGTGTCAGCCAGGAGGTGGCTGGGCCCACTGTCAGCCAGGAGGTGGCTGGGCCCAGTAGGAGCAGCACACAATCACAGGTGCCTCCCCTCCGCCTTCATACAAAAAGGCCTAGGAAGGGGACGGTGACAGAGGAGGCATCACTGCGCCTCATGAGAGAAGCTACAAATTTTCTCAAGAGCACCCCCGAACCTAAAGAGGCCTATGGCTGTTATTTAGCCAGCAGGTTGATCGAAATGGAGAAGGGCCAATGCCTCCTCAGTGAAAAACTTTTTTCAGATGTCATTCATAAGGGGCTGAAGGGCGAGTTAACTGTCAACACCCAAATAAATGAGAAAGTCCCTCCTCCTCCTCCTCCTCCTTCTCCTCCTCCTGCCACAAGTCAACCACCAGAGCCACAGCCTCCAAGGAAGGCTGCAGGGCAGCGTGGAGGGAAGGCTGCAGGGAAGGCTACAGGGAAGGCTGCAATGAAGAGAAGATGGTCTGACAGAAGACGCAGGCTGGTGTAGTACCACAGCCTGGGGACATATATGTCATCTGCTGCTGCTCTTGATCTCTGGGATCTCTGGGATTCCTGGACCAGATTGTGCTCGCTATATTATATGGACTCCTCAAGATCACAATTTTCTTTTCCACAGACTTGATGTGTGCCCTGGGGCCAAAAAGCTTCACAAATTCCTAAAGTTTCTACAGCGTTGACTTCACCTTTATTTTGTTAACGAGAATAAATGGATATTTTATTTTCTGAAAATACTTGCCTATGTTTTTTTTATTAAAATACATTTTTAAAAGACAATGTCAAATTAACAAGGGACAACAACCTCCTTGAGGTTCACAAAAAAAAAAAAATATCTAATGTACTTGTGGTAACTTTACTACAAAAAAAAAAAACAAGAAATAAAAAACTTTAAAATAAAAAAAAAAAAAAGGTTCTTGTGGTAACGTTACAGCAAAAATAAAAAATATATATAGATATATATCTATATATATCTATATATAGATATATATCTATATATATAGATATATGGAGATCACTAGAAAATATTTTTGTAACAATCCTAAAAAAATATCTTGATGAAATAAAAAATAATAAAAGATGACTACAAAAAAAATGTGTAAACATTATAGTATGGAGATCAGACTTTTAAATAATACAATATCATTCATGAGATCAAGAGAAATAATCCAGAAATCAGTTTGTGAGAAATCTGTGTGAATATGAGCAGCAAAACAACATTCTTCTAGCATTATAAAGAAGACAGTACTGCGCTGCATTCAACGATCACAGAAATTGCAGCGTGAGGAATGTGCTAGCTACAATACAAACACTAGTTTTACCAGACTGAGTGCTTCCATCTCGTACTTGCTTCTGAGCATGCGTCATTTTTTTGTCCGTCGGACTAGCATACAGACGAGCGGATTTCTCGATAGGAACTGGGTCAGACGGAGTTACGATGTAAAGATTTGAAGCATGTTCCAATTCTAAAGTCCGTCAGACTTTCGACAGAAAAACTCAGCTGAAGGTCCGATGAAGCCCACACACGGTCGGATTATCTGCCGGA
The DNA here is from genome assembly GCF_042186555.1 of Aquarana catesbeiana. NCBI lineage: Eukaryota > Metazoa > Chordata > Amphibia > Anura > Ranidae > Aquarana > Aquarana catesbeiana. Next base: position 325,100,672 of record NC_133325.1, read on the forward strand.
TTCGGTCTGTCGGACCAGTCCAGTCGAAAAGTCTGCTCGTGTGTATGCGGCATTAGACTTCAACTGACACACTGTCCCACTGAAACCAGTACCCATTCACTACTAGTGCAAAGGCCAAAACTGAATTTATCTAGGCCAATGTGATTCAGATGTGCATCATTGGGCCATAGCAAATTATTATTTTCATCTTCCAACTCTTTATTCCTTATCACCTGTCTTATTTTGTGGACAAACCTTGCCACTTGAGAATTACCTTTCTTTCTTTCTGTCCTTGGTATATCGTTAGTGCAAAATAAGCAGTGGATAATTATAGACCAAATAATGTGGACACTATTAATGGCAGCCTAGCAAGGTGCTCAGTCACCTTTAGGCTGGGTTCACACCACAGCACGGAGCAGTTCACAGCAGGGGTTCGGTGCGTCCCTGTGCACCGTTTCAGGTCCAATTTCAGGCCGAATTTTTGGGTAAATTCAGATCTGAAACAGACCAGAAGACACACAGGACTCCTGCGCAATTTGCACCGGAGCCGCTCTGGACATGTGTGAACTGGCTCCATAGAGAGCAGGTCACATTCTCCTGACATACAAATTGCTAAGCTAAGCTGCATCCAATTCGCAATAGTGTGAACCCAGCCTTAATGTCTTTAATTAGCTCAATAGAAAAAATGCAACCCAATTATCCCAAACAAACGCATGCAACCAAAGACATTCACACAATAACTGGGACCATTTTATTCCTCGTGTACCATGTCAGTGAATTCTGGCAACTTCAAAGGGGAAGTTCAAATTCTTCCCACTACTTTACTGATGTGAAAGGCACCATAAAAGGTTCAGGGGAAAAGGTAATTTGAAAAAGTATTGACTCAAAAGGATAGGAACAGATATCAGGTATCAGGTAGTACTGCCAACATTCAGGACACTAAGGGGGAGATTTACTAAAGGGAGCGTGCAAAATCTGGTGTAAGTTCAGCTTCCAGGTTTTACTGTCAAAGCCTAACTGAACAAGCTGAAGTTAGGAGTTGATTGGCTGCCATGCACAGCTGCACCAGATTATGAGTGCTCCTGTTTCTATAAATTTCCCCAGCTCCAAAAGAAAATTCTTTATTAATATCTTGCCAGCAGAATAGGTGGAATCAAAAAGACATTCCAGACATCGCCTTTTCAACCATGGCTGCTGCCACTCCCATGTTTTGAAGAGCCATAAGATATATGATAAGTCTATATATAATTGGATGCATTTACCATGGGCCAAAGTTACCCATTCATTCCAAACATGCTTCTAAGACTCGCATGGCAATGTCGACAATGAAGCCCATAGAAGTTTTATCAAACCTTGAAAATTAAGTCACATAAGAACATTAGACACAGATGTACTCTCCTTCACCGCCCACATGCCCACAGACCTGAAGATTTTATGCTAAGAACAAAAAAGAACATCCTCAATGACATTCACTTCTCCAAGAAAATGTTTTGCCCAAGAACCAGGGTCTGAACCTACGATCTATGCTGTGTCTTGCTATGTCTCTTCTTGCTGAGACACCTAAGATTCTGTTCAGCTCCCTGTCTGGTCTCTTAAGACAATTTTGCCTTGTGTCTTGCTTGTTCTGATCCTTGAACCCTTTGCTCCTCCCATGAACTTCCTATTAAAGCCAAGGTTTTTGCATTTCCTGTTTGCCAGATAATTGTGTTCTCTTTAGCCAACATCTCGGTCTTGTCTCTCCTGCTGCCATCCGTATCTTCACTACCACACGTTACCGACCTCGACTCGACTACACTTTTGCTTCATCCTGACCTGCAACCACTTGTTACTGACCTTTGGGTTGTTTACCAAGTACGCTTCTGCTTATTTCCTACCCGCCATATCTGCCCATCTCCACCATCCAAAGCTATTTCAGAGCACAATTGGGTTATCCGTCTGTGAAAAATAGATGCAAAAAGAGAGTTGCTTAAAAGAGTAACTCCACTTTTGTTGAAAAAAAAAATAATTCCCCTCTAAATGATTCACATTGTACATTGTAAGCATTTTAACACATGTTGTTGCAGATTCCTACCTTTTGCTATTCTGAAGAAACCTCTGTGTGCTTGTCTGTGTCCATACAAGCTAAGAAATACTTCTAGCGCTATGAGGTCCTCTGTAGTGGAAAGCAGGAAGGACAATGATAATAGTTTCGGATGCTAGGCAGATGCAACCCTCCTCAGATGGGGTAATCCAATAGATACTACATAAAACAAAAACATAAAACAAATAAACATAAAACAAAAAGACAAGAAGGCGCACGCACCTAGTGCATTACCAAAAAAGCTGTTATGCAATGTAAAAGCAAATAAAAATGAATACTCACAAAATTTCTACAGACTGACCACACAATCTCATGCAGTGCAGACAACAAATGTTGTAAACATCAAAGGGGTGTAGAGTGGACGTGTTTTGGGGTGCACCCCCTTCCTCAGAGCTCGGCAGCTTTTGGTAATATAGTGAATTTCTTTATTGACTATGGTTTTATGGACTATGTTTTTTATATATATATATATATAGATATATATAGATATATATATCTATATATATCTATATATATATATAGATATATATAGATATATATATATATATCTATATACAGTATAGATATATATATATATATCTATATATATCTATCTATATATATATATAGATATATATATATATATATATCTATCTATATATATAGATAGATATATATATATATATATCTAGCTACAGGCATATCCCACTTTTAAGTACACAATGGGGTTTATTTACTAAAGCTGGAAAGTGCAAAATCAGGCTCATTTCTGCTAACAAGCTGGGGTTAGAAGCTCATTGGTTTCTATGCAGAAGGGAGCCTGATTTTGCACTTTCCAGCTTTAGTAAATAAACCCCATTGTGTACTTAAAAGTGGGGTAGTCCTGTATATACTTTTTGGAATATTATTTGAGCATAGCAGCTCACAAAGGATTTCACTATTTTGGTTTAAACACATTATTTGTATGTATCCAATGAAAAAAAAAATTCTAGCAATTTTGATGTGTTCCATTAGAATAACAGCACAATAAGATTAAGTGAAATATATGACTGTGTAATAGGAATGATGCCTGAAATATGATGTACAGCCATGAATATGAATAGACATCTGCTTTTGGGAATGAATGTAAAATATGTCTCTGTAGACATGTAAAATCTTCATGATTCAGCTCAACACCTGCATCAACTATTTACATCTGAAGAAAGCCTGATCATAACAGTTAAACTAATTGGACATAGGTTAATCTGCATTATGAGCTCCCCTGCTGGAAAGTACAAATGTTATTGCAATTCCCAATGATAAATGGAGTATTATTCATTTTAACACATCTCAGGATTTCACAAGGTGATTATGCTGAAAAATACTTTTATTTTAAATTTGATTAATTGTTCATGACATTTTTGACAGCATGTTCTCTCAGTATTCACTATGTCAGTACATTTTACTGTATACAAGTGTATTAAACCTGTGTATCTTCCATGTGCATTTAACAATTTCTTATAAGTGTAATAAAAGGCTGTGGCTGGAGATTTTTGTTACTTGGCAGCAAAGATGACACTTTTGATATTTTTGAATCTAACAAAAAACTATCTGTTCAGCATTTCATCATATAAGCTCCACATAAAAAAAAAAATTAGATATGTCATGCATGATTAGGTAAAGCAGGACTCACCATTAGATTGAAAGGTAAGGACAGACACAATAAACTGTAAACACAATAAGATATTATCATCTATAAAAGAATTTATGTGGTAAACACTATATGAACCTACAGATTTTGGTCTTATGTCAGCAGTAATCTGCTGTTTATGACAATGAAACCCCATCATGCAGCCCAATGGTAGTTGGAATACTTTCTGTCTTTTAGTCTAAGTGCCATGGCAGCTTCCCTTGCAGTTGGATTAACTTTATTTCTTTATACTGAAGAAGACACTACTGTGTATTTCTATATTTAAAATGTTAACCCCTTTACGATCACTTAACACATACTGTATTTGCGGCAGCAGCAGAGTGTGCTTTAATGTAAAACAGAAAAAAGTGCAGTACAAACAGAAAAATTCCAAAACGTTGTTGAGCAACAAGTCCCAGAATCTAAAAATGATCAGAAAAAGTTTAATAAGGTTATAAATGTGTCCAAACATGGACTACTCACATTTAAGCAGTTTTATACAGGCATAAAAAACACAACGTGTCAAACAGAATTCTAAGGGCAGCAGCGGGGGGATGTCATAAGCAGCCTTCCCCCATATGCGTTACATTCCTGTGAACTTCCTTAGCAGGGCGTGGCTACAGCATCACCCGTCAGTCAATTTATAGGAGGCCATTGTTATGGCTACAGCCGACCCAGTCCACAGTGGGGCAGGCATCGGCTACCAAGAAATCTTACAGGATTAAGAATCATATTACGTGTGGTACTGTTGGTGTGGTCTACATGCTGGAATGCAATTGCGGACTCCAGTATGTGGGCCGCACCTCACATGCTCTTGGGTATGGATGAGCTTCGTGTTCAAGTCGAACCCATGTTAGACTCGAACATCGTCTGTTCGACCATTCGTCGAATTGCGAACGATATGGGCCATTCGCGCCAAATTTATGTGGCGCGTCACGGCCCATAATTCACTGCGGCATTGCAGTGCATTGCTGGCTGATGATTGGCCAAGCATGCACTATGATCCGCATGCTTGGCCAATCACAGCGCCGTCAGTAGAGAGAGCTGTAATTGGCCAAAGCCAGGGTGGCTTTGGCCAATTATGGCTCAGGGGGTTTAGAACACGCCCCACACTATATAAGGCCGCCTGCACGATGGCCCTGTGTAGTGTGTTCCGGCGTGCTTAGAGAGAGAGAGAGAGACAGTGTCATTTCATTTGAGTTAGCTAGATTAGGCAGGACAGTCAGTGAGTTAGCTGCACTTACAGTGTATTGTGTATATATATGCATCCTAGGTGTTGTATATATATATATATATATATATATATGTATATATATATATATATATATATATATACACTGTATTCAGTTTAGCTAGATCCGTTCCTGTTATCTTCCTACTGACAGGCAGGCTTGTCTTGTTACAGTATTTACAGCTACCTGAAGAAAATTGCTGGTGTTCTTTTGATCCTATTAGTACCACAGTCAGGCAGCTAGACTATTTACAGTTAGTGTAGTGTGTCCTCCTCACAGTGTTCATTTAAAGCTACAAGTTAGTTTAGTGTAACCTCTGCACAGTGTTCAGCTAAAGCTACAATTTAGGGTAGTGCGTCCTCCTCACAGTGTTCAGCTAAAGCTACAAGCTAGTTTAGTGTGACCTCTGCACAGTGTTCAGTTAAAGCTACAAGTTAGTGTAGTGCGTCCTCCTCACAGTGTTCAGCTAAAGCTACAAGTTGGTGTAGTGCGTCCTCCTCACAGTGTTCAGCTAAAGCTACAAGTTGGTGTAGTGCGTCCTCCTCACAGTCTTCAGCTAAAGCTACAAGTTGGTGTAGTGCGTCCTCCTCACAGTGTTCAGCTAAAACTACAAGTTAGTGTAGTGTGACCTCTGCACAGTGTTCAGCTAAAGCTACAAGTTAGTGTAGTGCGTCCTCCTCACAGTGTTCAGCTAAAACTACAAGTTAGTTTTTTGCGAGCTCTGCACAGTGTTCAGCTAAAGCTACCTGTAGAAGGTTGGTGGTGTTTTCCTGATCCTATCACTACCGCAGGCAGCTAAATAAGCTACAAGTTAGTTTTTTGCGAGCTCTGCACAGTGTTCACCTAAAGCTACCTGTCGAAGGTTGGTGGTGTTTTCCTGATCCTATCACTACCGCAGGCAGCTAAATAAGCTACAAGTTAGTTTTTTGCGAGTTCTGCACAGTGTTCACCTAAAGCTACCTGTAGAAGGTTGGTGGTGTTTTCCTGATCCTATCACTACTGCAGGCAGCTAAATAAGCTACAAGTTAGTTTTTTGCGAGCTCTGCACAGTGTTCAGCTAAAACTACAAGTTAGTGTAGTGCAAGCTCTGCACAGTGTTCAGCTAAAGCTACCTGTAGAAGGTTGGTGGTGTTTTCCTCATCCTATCACTACCGCAGGCAGCTAAATAAGCTACAAGTAGGGATGAGCTTCGAGTTCGAGTCGAACTCATGTTCGACTCGAACATTGGCTGTTCGCAAGTTCGCCGAACAGCGAACAATTTGGGGTGTTCGCGGCAAATTGGAATGCTGCGGAACACCCTTTAAAAGTCTATGGGAGAAATCAAAAGTGCTAATTTTAAAGGCTAATATGCAAGTTATTGTCATAAAAAGTGTTTGGGGACCTGGGTCCTGCCCCAGGGGACATGGATCAATGCAAAAAAAAGTTTTAAAAACGGCCGTTTTTTCAGGAGCAGTGATTTTAATAATGCTTAAAGTCAATCAATAAAAGTGTAATATCCCTTTAAATTTCATACCTGGGGGGTGTCTATAGTATGCCTGTAAAGGGGCGCATGTTTCCTGTGTTTAGAACAATCTGACAGCAAAATGACATTTCGAAGGAAAAAACTCATTTAAAACTACCCTATTGCATTGCCGACAATACACATAGATAGAGGAGAAGAAGATAGAAGACGCCGCGGAGGAGATGCTGGACGAGAACGCCGGAGGAAGAACCAGAAGAGCCAGAAGAACCAGAAGATGAAGGAAGATAGAAGAAAGAAGAAGCATTTAAATAAAGGAATTGTCAAAAACTGTCTCTTGTCATTTTTAACATTTTTGACACTTTTTTCGTGAAATGGTAGGGGTATAAGTACCCCCTTACCATTTCACACAGGGGGGGGGGCCGGGATCTGGGGGTCACCTTGTTAAAGGGGGCTTCCAGATTCCGATAAGCCCCCCGCCCGCAGACCCCCACAACCACCGGCCAGGGTTGTGGGGATGAGGCCCTTGTCCTCATCAACATGGGGACAAGGTGTTTTGGGGGGCTACCCCAAAGCACCCTCCCAATGTTGAGGGCATGTGGCCTGGTACGGTTCAGGAGGGAGGGGGGGCCGCACTCTCGTCCCCCCCTCTTTTCCTGCGGCCTGCCAGGTTGCGTGCTCGGATAAGGTTCTGGTATGGATTTTTGGGGGGACCCCACGCCGTTTTTTTTTTTTTTTTTGGCGCGGGGTTCCCCTTAAAATCCATACCAGACCTGAAGGGTCTGGTATGGAATTTAGGGGGAACCCCACGTCATTTTTTTTTTTTAATTTTGGCCGGGGTTCCCCTTAATATCCATACCAGACCTGAAGGGCCTGGTATGGAATTTAGGAGGACTCCCACTTCATTTTTTTTTTTAAATTTTGGTTTGGGGTTCCCCTTTGGGGAATTCCCATGCCGTTTTTATCAATGAACTTCTATGTGTATTGTCGGCAATGCAATAGCCGCGGGTAGTTTTAAATAAGTTTTTTCCTTCAAAATGTCATTTTGCTGTCAGACTGTTCTAAACACAGGAAACATGCGCCCCTTTACAGGCATACTATAGACACCCCCCAGGTACGAAATTTAAAGGGATATTACACTTTTATTGTTTGACTTTAAGCATTATTAAAATCACTGCTCCTGAAAAAACGGCCGTTTTTAAAACTTTTTTTTGCATTGATCCATGTCCCCTGGGGCAGGACCCAGGTCCCCAAACACTTTTTATGACAATAACTTGCATATAAGCCTTTAAAATTAGCACTTTTGTTTATTCATGTTCGTGTCCCATAGACTTTAACGGTGTTCGCGTGTTCGAACGAACTTTTTTCCTGTTCGCATGTTCTGGTGCGAACCGAACAGGGGGGGTGTTCGGCTCATCCCTAGCTACAAGTTATTTTTTTGCGAGCTCTGCACAGTGTTCACCTAAAGGTACCTGTAGAAGGTTGGTGGTGTTTTCCTGATCCAATCACTACCGTAGGCAGCTAAATAAGCTACAAGTTATTTTTTTGCGAGCTCTGCACAGTGTTTACCTAAAGCTACCTGTCGAAGGTTGGTGGTGTTTTCCTGATCCTATCACTACCGCAGGTAGTTAAATAAGCTACAAGTTAGTTTTTTGCGAGCTCTGCACAGTGTTCACCTAAAGCTACCTGTAGAAGGTTGGTGGTGTTTTCCTGATCCTATCACTACCGCAGGCAGCTAAATAAGCTACAAGTTATTTTTTTGCGAGCTCTGCACAGTGTTCAACTAAAACTACAAGTTAGTGTAGTGCGAGCTCTGCACAGTGTTCAGCTAAAGCTACCTGTAGAAGGTTGGTGGTGTTTTCCTGATCCTATCACTACCCCAGGCAGCTAAATAAGCTACAAGTTAGTTTTTTGCGAGCTCTGCACAGTGTTCAGCTAAAGCTACCTGTAGAAGGTTGGTGGTGTTTTCCTGATCCTATGACTACCGCAGGCAGCTAAATAAGCTACAAGTTATTTTTTTGCGAGCTCTGCACAGTGTTCAGCTAAAGCTACCTGTAGAAGGTTGGTGGTGTTTTCCTGATCCTATCACTACCGCAGGCAGCTAAATAAGCTACAAGTTAGTATTTTGCGAGCTCTGCACAGTGTTCAGCTAAAGCTACCTGTAGAAGGTTGGTGGTGTTTTCCTGATCCTATCACTACCACAGGCAGCTAAATAAGCTACAAGTTAGTTTTTTGCGAGCTCTGCACAGTGTTCATTTAAAACTACAAGTTAGTGTAGTGCGAGCTCTGCACAGTGTTCAGCTAAAGCTACCTGTAGAAGGTTGGTGGTGTTTTCCTGATCCTATCACTACCGCAGGCAGCTAAATAAGCTACAAGTTATTTTTTTGCGAGCTCTGCACAGTGTTCACCTAAAGCTACCGGTAGAAGGTTGGTGATGTTTTCCTGATCCTATCACTACCGTAGGCAGCTAAATAAGCTACAAGTTATTTTTTTGCGAGCTCTGCACAGTGTTTACCTAAAGCTACCTGTCGAAGGTTGCTGGTGTTTTCCTGATCCTATCACTACTGCAGGTAGCTAAATAAGCTACAAGTTAGTTTTTTGCAAGCTCTGCACAGTGTTCACCTAAAGCTACCTGTAGAGGGTTGGTGGTGTTTTCCTGATCCTATCACTACCGCAGGCAGCTAAATAAGCTACAAGTTAGTTTTTTGCGAGCTCTGCACAGTGTTCAGCTAAAACTACAAGTTAGTGTAGTGCGAGCTCTGCACAGTGTTCAGCTAAAGCTACCTGTAGAAGGTTGGTGGTGTTTTCCTGATCCTATCACTACCGCAGGCAGCTAAATAAGCTACAAGTTAGTTTTTTGCGAGCTCTGCACAGTGTTCAGCTAAAGCTACCTGTAGAAGGTTGGTGGTGTTTTCCTGATCCTATCACTACCGCAGGCAGCTAAATAAGCTACAAGTTATTTTTTTGCGAGCTCTGCACAGTGTTCATCTAAAGCTACATGTAGAAGGTTGGTGGTGTTTTCCTGATCCTATCACTACCGCAGGCAGCTAAATAAGATACAAGTTATTTTTTTGCGAGCTCTGCACAGTGTTCAGCTAAAGCTACCTGTAGAAGGTTGGTGGTGTTTTCCTGATCCTATCACTACCGTAGGCAGCTAAATAAGCTACAAGTTATTTTTTTGCGAGCTCTGCACAGTGTTTACCTAAAGCTACCTGTCGAAGGTTGGTGGTGTTTTCCTGATCCTATCACTACCGCAGGTAGTTAAATAAGCTACAAGTTAGTTTTTTGCGAGCTCTGCACAGTGTTCACCTAAAGCTACCTGTAGAAGGTTGGTGGTGTTTTCCTGATCCTATCACTACCGCAGGCAGCTAAATAAGCTACAAGTTATTTTTTTGCGAGCTCTGCACAGTGTTCAACTAAAACTACAAGTTAGTGTAGTGCGAGCTCTGCACAGTGTTCAGCTAAAGCTACCTGTAGAAGGTTGGTGGTGTTTTCCTGATCCTATGACTACCGCAGGCAGCTAAATAAGCTACAAGTTATTTTTTTGCGAGCTCTGCACAGTGTTCAGCTAAAGCTACAAGTTAGTGTAGTGCGAGCTCTGCACAGTGTTCAGCTAAAGCTACCTGTAGAAGGTTGGTGGTGTTTTCCTGATCCTATCACTACCGCAGGCAGCTAAATAAGCTACAAGTTAGTTTTTTGCGAGCTCTGCACAGTGTTCAGCTAAAGCTACCTGTAGAAGGTTGGTGGTGTTTTCCTGATCCTATCACTACCGCAGGCAGCTAAATAAGCTACAAGTTATTTTTTTGCGAGCTCTGCACAGTGTTCACCTAAAGCTACATGTAGAAGGTTGGTGGTGTTTTCCTGATCCTATCACTACCGCAGGCAGCTAAATAAGATACAAGTTATTTTTTTGCGAGCTCTGCACAGTGTTCAGCTAAAGCTACCTGTAGAAGGTTGGTGGTGTTTTCCTGATCCTATCACTACCGTAGGCAGCTAAATAAGCTACAAGTTATTTTTTTGCGAGCTCTGCACAGTGTTTACCTAAAGCTACCTGTCGAAGGTTGGTGGTGTTTTCCTGATCCTATCACTACCGCAGGTAGTTAAATAAGCTACAAGTTAGTTTTTTGCGAGCTCTGCACAGTGTTCACCTAAAGCTACCTGTAGAAGGTTGGTGGTGTTTTCCTGATCCTATCACTACCGCAGGCAGCTAAATAAGCTACAAGTTATTTTTTTGCGAGCTCTGCACAGTGTTCAACTAAAACTACAAGTTAGTGTAGTGCGAGCTCTGCACAGTGTTCAGCTAAAGCTACCTGTAGAAGGTTGGTGGTGTTTTCCTGATCCTATGACTACCGCAGGCAGCTAAATAAGCTACAAGTTATTTTTTTGCGAGCTCTGCACAGTGTTCAGCTAAAGCTACCTGTAGAAGGTTGGTGGTGTTTTCCTGATCCTATCACTACCGCAGGCAGCTAAATAAGATACAAGTTATTTTTTTGCGAGCTCTGCACAGTGTTCAGCTAAAGCTACCTGTAGAAGGTTGGTGGTGTTTTCCTGATCCTATCACTACCGTAGGCAGCTAAATAAGCTACAAGTTATTTTTTTGCGAGCTCTGCACAGTGTTTACCTAAAGCTACCTGTCGAAGGTTGGTGGTGTTTTCCTGATCCTATCACTACCGCAGGTAGTTAAATAAGCTACAAGTTAGTTTTTTGCGAGCTCTGCACAGTGTTCACCTAAAGCTACCTGTAGAAGGTTGGTGGTGTTTTCCTGATCCTATCACTACCGCAGGCAGCTAAATAAGCTACAAGTTATTTTTTTGCGAGCTCTGCACAGTGTTCAACTAAAACTACAAGTTAGTGTAGTGCGAGCTCTGCACAGTGTTCAGCTAAAGCTACCTGTAGAAGGTTGGTGGTGTTTTCCTGATCCTATGACTACCGCAGGCAGCTTAATAAGCTACAAGTTATTTTTTTGCGAGCTCTGCACAGTGTTCAGCTAAAGCTACAAGTTAGTGTAGTGCGAGCTCTGCACAGTGTTCAGCTAAAGCTACCTGTAGAAGGTTGGTGGTGTTTTCCTGATCCTATCACTACCGCAGGCAGCTAAATAAGCTACAAGTTAGTTTTTTGCGAGCTCTGCACAGTGTTCAGCTAAAGCTACCTGTAGAAGGTTGGTGGTGTTTTCCTGATCCTATCACTACCGCAGGCAGCTAAATAAGCTACAAGTTATTTTTTTGCGAGCTCTGCACAGTGTTCACCTAAAGCTACATGTAGAAGGTTGGTGGTGTTTTCCTGATCCTATCACTACCGCAGGCAGCTAAATAAGATACAAGTTATTTTTTTGCGAGCTCTGCACAGTGTTCAGCTAAAGCTACCTGTAGAAGGTTGGTGGTGTTTTCCTGATCCTATCACTACCGTAGGCAGCTAAATAAGCTACAAGTTATTTTTTTGCGAGCTCTGCACAGTGTTTACCTAAAGCTACCTGTCGAAGGTTGGTGGTGTTTTCCTGATCCTATCACTACCGCAGGTAGTTAAATAAGCTACAAGTTAGTTTTTTGCGAGCTCTGCACAGTGTTCACCTAAAGCTACCTGTAGAAGGTTGGTGGTGTTTTCCTGATCCTATCACTACCGCAGGCAGCTAAATAAGCTACAAGTTATTTTTTTGCGAGCTCTGCACAGTGTTCAACTAAAACTACAAGTTAGTGTAGTGCGAGCTCTGCACAGTGTTCAGCTAAAGCTACCTGTAGAAGGTTGGTGGTGTTTTCCTGATCCTATGACTACCGCAGGCAGCTAAATAAGCTACAAGTTATTTTTTTGCGAGCTCTGCACAGTGTTCAGCTAAAGCTACCTGTAGAAGGTTGGTGGTGTTTTCCTGATCCTATCACTACCGCAGGCAGCTAAATAAGCTACAAGTTAGTATTTTGCAAGCTCTGCACAGTGTTCAGCTAAAGCTACCTGTAGAAGGTTGGTGGTGTTTTCCTGATCCTATCACTACCACAGGCAGCTAAATAAGCTACAAGTTAGTTTTTTGCGAGCTCTGCACAGTGTTCATTTAAAACTACAAGTTAGTGTAGTGCGAGCTCTGCACAGTGTTCAGCTAAAGCTACCTGTAGAAGGTTGGTGGTGTTTTCCTGATCCTATCACTACCGCAGGCAGCTAAATAAGCTACAAGTTATTTTTTTGCGAGCTCTGCACAGTGTTCACCTAAAGCTACCGGTAGAAGGTTGGTGATGTTTTCCTGATCCTATCACTACCGTAGGCAGCTAAATAAGCTACAAGTTATTTTTTTGCGAGCTCTGCACAGTTTTTACCTAAAGCTACCTGTCGAAGGTTGCTGGTGTTTTCCTGATCCTATCACTACTGCAGGTAGCTAAATAAGCTACAAGTTAGTTTTTTGCAAGCTCTGCACAGTGTTCACCTAAAGCTACCTGTAGAGGGTTGGTGGTGTTTTCCTGATCCTATCACTACCGCAGGCAGCTAAATAAGCTACAAGTTAGTTTTTTGCGAGCTCTGCACAGTGTTCAGCTAAAACTACAAGTTAGTGTAGTGCGAGCTCTGCACTGTGTTCAGCTAAAGCTACCTGTAGAAGGTTGGTGGTGTTTTTCTGATCCTATCACTACCGCAGGCAGCTAAATAAGCTACAAGTTAGTTTTTTGCGAGCTCTGCACAGTGTTCAGCTAAAGCTACCTGTAGAAGGTTGGTGGTGTTTTCCTGATCCTATCACTACCGCAGGCAGCTAAATAAGCTACAAGTTATTTTTTTGCGAGCTCTGCACAGTGTTCACCTAAAGCTACATGTAGAAGGTTGGTGGTGTTTTCCTGATCCTATCACTACCGCAGGCAGTTAAATGAGCTACAAGTTAGTTTTTTGCGAGCTCTGCACAGTGTTCAGCTAAAGCTACCTGTAGAAGGTTGGTGGTGTTTTCCTGATCCTATCACTACCGCAGGCAGCTAAATAAGATACAAGTTATTTTTTTGCGAGCTCTGCACAGTGTTTACCTAAAGCTACCTGTCGAAGGTTGGTGGTGTTTTCCTGATCCTATCACTACCGCAGGCAGCTAAATAAGATACAAGTTATTTTTTTGCGAGCTCTGCACAGTGTTCAGCTAAAGCTACCTGTAGAAGGTTGGTGGTGTTTTCCTGATCCTATCACTACCGTAGGCAGCTAAATAAGCTACAAGTTATTTTTTTGCGAGCTCTGCACAGTGTTTACCTAAAGCTACCTGTCGAAGGTTGGTGGTGTTTTCCTGATCCTATCACTACCGCAGGCAGCTAAATAAGATACAAGTTATTTTTTTGCGAACTCTGCACAGTGTTCAGCTAAAGCTACCTGTAGAAGGTTGGTGGTGTTTTCCTGATCCTATCACTACCGTAGGCAGCTAAATAAGCTACAAGTTATTTTTTTGCGAGCTCTGCACAGTGTTTACCTAAAGCTACCTGTCGAAGGTTGGTGGTGTTTTCCTGATCCTATCACTACCGCAGGTAGTTAAATAAGCTACAAGTTAGTTTTTTGCGAGCTCTGCACAGTGTTCACCTAAAGCTACCTGTAGAAGGTTGGTGGTGTTTTCCTGATCCTATCACTACCGCAGGCAGCTAAATAAGCTACAAGTTATTTTTTTGCGAGCTCTGCACAGTGTTCAACTAAAACTACAAGTTAGTGTAGTGCGAGCTCTGCACAGTGTTCAGCTAAAGCTACCTGTAGAAGGTTGGTGGTGTTTTCCTGATCCTATGACTACCGCAGGCAGCTTAATAAGCTACAAGTTATTTTTTTGCGAGCTCTGCACAGTGTTCAGCTAAAGCTACAAGTTAGTGTAGTGCGAGCTCTGCACAGTGTTCAGCTAAAGCTACCTGTAGAAGGTTGGTGGTGTTTTCCTGATCCTATCACTACCGCAGGCAGCTAAATAAGCTACAAGTTAGTTTTTTGCGAGCTCTGCACAGTGTTCAGCTAAAGCTACCTGTAGAAGGTTGGTGGTGTTTTCCTGATCCTATCACTACCACAGGCAGCTAAATAAGCTACAAGTTATTTTTTTGCGAGCTCTGCACAGTGTTCACCTAAAGCTACATGTAGAAGGTTGGTGGTGTTTTCCTGATCCTATCACTACCGCAGGCAGCTAAATAAGATACAAGTTATTTTTTTGCGAGCTCTGCACAGTGTTCAGCTAAAGCTACCTGTAGAAGGTTGGTGGTGTTTTCCTGATCCTATCACTACCGTAGGCAGCTAAATAAGCTACAAGTTATTTTTTTGCGAGCTCTGCACAGTGTTTACCTAAAGCTACCTGTCGAAGGTTGGTGGTGTTTTCCTGATCCTATCACTACCGCAGGTAGTTAAATAAGCTACAAGTTAGTTTTTTGCGAGCTCTGCACAGTGTTCACCTAAAGCTACCTGTAGAAGGTTGGTGGTGTTTTCCTGATCCTATCACTACCGCAGGCAGCTAAATAAGCTACAAGTTATTTTTTTGCGAGCTCTGCACAGTGTTCAACTAAAACTACAAGTTAGTGTAGTGCGAGCTCTGCACAGTGTTCAGCTAAAGCTACCTGTAGAAGGTTGGTGGTGTTTTCCTGATCCTATGACTACCGCAGGCAGCTAAATAAGCTACAAGTTATTTTTTTGCGAGCTCTGCACAGTGTTCAGCTAAAGCTACCTGTAGAAGGTTGGTGGTGTTTTCCTGATCCTATCACTACCGCAGGCAGCTAAATAAGCTACAAGTTAGTATTTTGCAAGCTCTGCACAGTGTTCAGCTAAAGCTACCTGTAGAAGGTTGGTGGTGTTTTCCTGATCCTATCACTACCACAGGCAGCTAAATAAGCTACAAGTTAGTTTTTTGCGAGCTCTGCACAGTGTTCATTTAAAACTACAAGTTAGTGTAGTGCGAGCTCTGCACAGTGTTCAGCTAAAGCTACCTGTAGAAGGTTGGTGGTGTTTTCCTGATCCTATCACTACCGCAGGCAGCTAAATAAGCTACAAGTTATTTTTTTGCGAGCTCTGCACAGTGTTCACCTAAAGCTACCGGTAGAAGGTTGGTGATGTTTTCCTGATCCTATCACTACCGTAGGCAGCTAAATAAGCTACAAGTTATTTTTTTGTGAGCTCTGCACAGTTTTTACCTAAAGCTACCTGTCGAAGGTTGCTGGTGTTTTCCTGATCCTATCACTACTGCAGGTAGCTAAATAAGCTACAAGTTAGTTTTTTGCAAGCTCTGCACAGTGTTCACCTAAAGCTACCTGTAGAGGGTTGGTGGTGTTTTCCTGATCCTATCACTACCGCAGGCAGCTAAATAAGCTACAAGTTAGTTTTTTGCGAGCTCTGCACAGTGTTCAGCTAAAACTACAAGTTAGTGTAGTGCGAGCTCTGCACTGTGTTCAGCTAAAGCTACCTGTAGAAGGTTGGTGGTGTTTTTCTGATCCTATCACTACCGCAGGCAGCTAAATAAGCTACAAGTTAGTTTTTTGCGAGCTCTGCACAGTGTTCAGCTAAAGCTACCTGTAGAAGGTTGGTGGTGTTTTCCTGATCCTATCACTACCGCAGGCAGCTAAATAAGCTACAAGTTATTTTTTTGCGAGCTCTGCACAGTGTTCACCTAAAGCTACATGTAGAAGGTTGGTGGTGTTTTCCTGATCCTATCACTACCGCAGGCAGTTAAATGAGCTACAAGTTAGTTTTTTGCGAGCTCTGCACAGTGTTCAGCTAAAGCTACCTGTAGAAGGTTGGTGGTGTTTTCCTGATCCTATCACTACCGCAGGCAGCTAAATAAGATACAAGTTATTTTTTTGCGAGCTCTGCACAGTGTTTACCTAAAGCTACCTGTCGAAGGTTGATGGTGTTTTCCTGATCCTATCACTACTGCAGGTAGCTAAATAAGCTACAAGTTAGTTTTTTGCGAGCTCTGCACAGTGTTCACCTAAAGCTACCTGTAGAGGGTTGGTGGTGTTTTCCTGATCCTATCACTACCGCAGGCAGCTAAATAAGCTACAAGTTAGTTTTTTGCGAGCTCTGCACAGTGTTCAGCTAAAACTACAAGTTAGTGTAGTGTGAGCTCTGCACAGTGTTCAGCTAAAGCTACCTGTAGAAGGTTGGTGGTGTTTTCCTGATCCTATCACTATCGCAGGCAGCTAAATAAGCTACAAGTTAGTTTTTTTGTGAGCTCTGTACAGTGTTCACCTAAAGCTACCTGTAGAGGGTTGGTGGTGTTTTCCTGATCCCATCACTACCGCAGGCAGCTAAATAAGCTACAAGTTATTTTTTTGCGAGCTCTGCACAGTGTTCACCTAAAGCTACCTGTAGAAGGTTGGTGGTGTTTTCCTGATCCTATCACTACCGCAGGTAGCTAAATAAGCTACAAGTTATTTTTTTGCAAGCTCTGCACAGTGTTCACCTAAAGCTACCTGTAGAAGGTTGGTGGTGTTTTCCTGATCCTATCACTACCGCAGGCAGCTAAATAAGCTACAAGTTAGTTTTTTGCGAGCTCTGCACAGTGTTCAGCTAAAACTACAAGTTAGTGAAGTGTGAGCTCTGCACAGTGTTCAGCTAAAGCTACCTGTAGAAGGTTGGTGGTGTTTTCCTGATCCTAACACTACTGCAGGCAGCTAAATAAGCTACAAGTTAGTTTTTTGCGAACTCTGCACAGTGTTCAGCTAAAGCTACCTGTAGAAGGTTAGGTGGTGTTCTCATACTACAGGCAGGCAGTTGATTTTGCTAGCTGCAGTATCAGTATATATATATATATATATATATATATATATATATATATATATATATATATATCCCAGCTTAGTGTAGCTACAGGCCATTAGTATGTCTGGAAGGCCAACAAGGAGAGGCAGACAGTCACAGGCCAATAAAAGAGGGCAAGCAGGCTCTGTGTCTAGAGGCAACAGTGCTGGTCATGGAGACGGTGCATCCTCATCAGCATGTGGCCGTGGGACATGCTTGGCCTTTTTTTCGGCAGCTGGCCGTGTTGAGCCGCAACATGCGGAAAACTTGGTTGAGTGGATGACCAAGCCTTCCTCATCCTCCTCATCCTCTCTCACCCATGCTCAGGGTACTTTGTCTGGCAAAGCAGCTGCCAACATGGCCTCTTCCCTCGGCTCAATGGCATCAGTGACTCCTTCCCTAGCCCCACCATGTCCTCCTGAGGAGTCCCTCGAACTGTTTGACCACAGTGTTGGGTACATGCTCCAGGAGGATGCCCAGCATTTAGAAGGCTCTGATGATGATACTGAGCTAGATTAAGGCAGTAACATGAGCACGGACAGAGGGGGTGCCCAAGAAGGACAGCAATCTGGCAGTCATGCACCCCCTGCTGCAGCATACGGCCAGGTTTGCTCCAGTGATGAGGAGGGAGGGGATGATGAGGTCACTGACTCAACGTGGGTGCCTGATAGGAGAGAGAAGGAGGAGGCACATCACCAACGAGGCAGGATGCCCTCCAGGGGCCAGCCTAAGGGCAGCACACTGACTGCATCAAACCCCAAAGCTCCGCATGTGCAGGGCGCTGCTGTCTCTGCGCGTTATTCCAAAAGTTCTTTGGTGTGGGCCTTTTTTTAGACGAGGTCATTAGATCGCACCGCTGCTATTTGCAACAAATGTCTCAAGCGTATCTCGCGTGGCCAAAACATCTGCCGCTTGGGTACCACATGCTTGACCAGACATATGTTGACCTGCCATGCAGTTCGTTGGCAAGCGTATCTAAAAGACCCACACCAAAGAACAAAGAGGACCTCTCCTTGCTCCTCATCAGCTGAGATCTCCAACCCCACTATACCTTCAGTCCTCTCTGAGACCTGCACTGAGAGGAATGAAGGTGTAGAATTAGGTGTGTCACAGCCAAGTACTTGTGAGCAATCTGCTTTCGGTACACCGACGTCAGATTGTACCAAGCAAATTTCCCTGCCCCAGCTGCTGCACCGCCGAAAGAAGTTCGCTTCCAGCCATCCACATGCCCAGCGGTTGAATGCTAGCGTGGCAAAATTGCTAGCACTTCAACTGCTGCCTTTTCAGTTGGTAGACTCTGCCCCCTTCCGTAAGTTTGTGGAATGTGCGGTTCCTCAGTGGCAGGTACCCAACGCCACTTTTTCTCACGGAAGGTGATACCGGCTCTCTACTTGCATGTGGAAAGCAATGTCCATGCCTCGCTGGACAGGGCGGTCAGCGGTAAGGTGCATATTATCGCTGACTCATGGTCCAGCAGGCATGGACAGAGACGTTACCTAAGTTTCACTACGCATTGGGTGACTCTGCTGGCAGCTGGGAAGGATGCAGGACAAGGTGCAGTAGTGTTGGAGGTTGTTCCGCCACCACGCCTCCAAAATGCCACTACTAATGATTGTGACACACCTCTCTCCTCCACCCCTCCTCTTCTTCTTCCTCCATGGCCTCTTCCTGTGCTTTGTCCTCGGAACCAGCGGTGCTCCGTAGCCGTTTAAGGGGCTACGCAAGTATGCAGGCCAAAAGATGCCATGCAGTGCTTGAGCTGGTGTGCTTGGGGGACAGGAGCCACACTGGGGCAGAGGTTCTGTCAGCTCTGCAGGGGCAGGTTCAGAGGTGGTTGACGCCATGCCAACTTAAGGCAGGAATGGTGGTTTGCGACAATGGCACCAACCTCCTCTCTGCCCTCCGACAGGGACAAATGACCCATGTGCCCTGTTTGGCTCACGTCCTTAACTATGTGGTGCAGCGGTTCTTGGGCAGGTACCCGGGCTTACAGGCTGTCCTGAGGCAGGCCAGGAAAGTCTGTGTGCATTTCCTCCAGTCATATAATGCCAGTGCTTGGCTGGCAGACCTCCAAAAGGAGTTTAACCTGCCCAAGAACCGCTTAATCTGTGACATGCCCACCAGGTGGAACTCAACGTTGGCCATGCCGCAGTGGCTGCACATGCAGCAGAGGGCCATCAATGAGTACCTGTGCGACTATGGCACCAGAACAGGGTCAGGGGAGCTTGTTTTTTTTCCCCACGCCAGTGGGCCATGATCAGGGATGCATGCACTGTCCTGTCACCATTTGAGGAGGCCACGAGGATGGTGAGCAGTGACAGTGCATGCATCAGTGACACTGTCACCCTTGTCCACCTGTTGGAGCACACGCTGTGTGGAATAATGGACAGGGCACTTGAGGCAGAACAGAGGCAGGAAGAGGAGGACTTAGCTCTCAAGGCTGCCTTTATCCAGACAGTGTTCCTGCGTGCCTGCCGATCACACAGGAAGAGGACAAGGAGGAGGAGGAGGATTGTGTCAGTATGGAGGTGGAGCCTGGCAATCAGCATCAGTCTTTAAGGGATCAGTCCCAAGAAACACATGGACTTGTACGTGGCTGGGAGGAGGTGGCTAAGGACCATGTCGATCCTTAGTGACCCAGAGGACTCCGGACCGAATGCCTCAGCAAACCTACGCTGCATGGCCTCCCTGATCCTGCAAAGCCTGCGTAAGGATCCTCGTATTCGTGGTATCAAGGAGAAGGACCAATACTGGCTGGCAACCCTCCTTGATCCACATAACAAGGGTAAGGTTGCGGACCTTATCTTGCCGTTGCAGAGGGAGCAGAGGATGAAAAATCTTCGGGAGGCCTTGCAGAAAGGTCTGTGCAACGCGTTCCCAGAGACTGGGAGGTTACAAACTCCTGTTTCTGGACAACGTGTTGCTGAGGCTTCGGTCAGTCAAAGAAGGAGCCGTGGAGAAGGTGGCCGTCTGACCGATGCGTTCAGACAATTTTTTAGTCCGCAGCCCCAAGGTATGATCGGTTCCAGCAACCTAGGGGCAAGATCTGACTTGGACACCTTTCCCACCGAAAATCCTCTGGGTTACTGGGTCTTGAGGATGGATCACTGGCCAGAGCTTGCACAGTATGCAACTGAGCTACTGGCCTGTCCTGCATCCAGCGTTCTTTCGGAACGCACATTCAGTGCTGCTGGAGGCTTTGTAAGCGATCACAGGGTGCGTCTGTCCACTGACTCGGTCGATCGACTGACCTTCATAAAAATGAATCAGTCTTGGATCACCTCCAGCTACCAAGCACCTGATGCTGATGTAACTGAATAATTTTTTTTGAAATCTCAGATCCCTTCAAAGACTGCCTATGCTGATGCTGAGTGACTATCCTGGGTAATTATCCTCTTCCTCCTCAATGATCACACCGATAGCTTGTAAGAACATTTTTGGTCCTGGGCGCCGCCACCAGTGCCTAAGGCCCAATTTTTCAGCCCCTGTTTAACAGGGGCGTGTAATTACAATTTTTGATGCAATACTTTGCAGCAGGGCTCGTTCCTGCGTTCCAACTAGAGTTTCTGTGAGGGGTTGCAGTGTTGTGGCACCAACACTAGTGCCTAAGGCCTAATTTTTCAGCCCCTGTTTAACAGGGGCGTGTAATTACAATTTTTGATGCAATACTTTGCAGAAGGGCTCGTTTCTGCATTCCAACTAGAGTCTCTGTGAGGGGTTGCAGTGTTGTGGCACCAGCACCAGTGCCTAAGGCCCAATTTTTCAGCCCCTGTTCAACAGGGGCATGTAATTACAATTCTTGATCTAATATTTCACAGCAGGGCCCGTTTCTGAGCCCACCAAGAGTGAGTGAGGACTTACAGTGTTGTGGCACCAGCACCACCACCACAACCAAAGGCCCAATTTTTCTGCCCCTGTTCAACAGGGGCATGTAATTACAATTCTTGATCTAATATTTCACAGCAGGGCCCTGTGAGGGCTTACAGTGTTGTGGCCACAACAACACCTAAGGCCCAAATTTCTGCTGAGTATATAAGGCAGGCCCCTACTTTCAAACATCCAACTTACAAACGACTCCTACTTGCAAACGGAAGGAGACAACAGGAAGTGAGATGAAATCTACCCCTAGGAAGGGAAATTCTCTCCTTTAAGAGTTAATATGGGAAAAACATTTCTCCTTTCCACTGATGCTTTATCATCAATCCTTGTTTCACAAAAAAAACAAATTTTCAAAAAACATTTGTCATTAGGACAAAAAGTGAGGTGAAATCTTCTGAAGAGGAGCACAGACAGCAAAACAAATGTCAAAGGGGTGATAACCCTTCCCTATGTTTTCCAAAAAGCTTAAAATAGATTTTTTAGCTGGAGCTAAACACGATAAAAATGTACCCGTTCAAAATTACAAACAGATTCTACTTAACAACAAACCTACAGTCCCTGTCTTGTTTGCACCGCCTGTATACTGCTGTTCAGAGTATATAGGGCCTGGTGGCCCCACGCCTTTCCTTTTTTTAATTTGGGTGCGGGGTTCCCCTTAATATCCATACAAGACCCAAAGGGCCTGGTAATGGACTGGGGGGTACATCCATATTGCCAGGACCCGACATTACATTAAAGCCGCAAGCAGTTTTAAATGACTTTTTTTCCTTTAAAAATTACATTTTGTGCAGGGACTTTTCTAAGCATGGGAAACACACGCCACTTTACAGGCATACTATAGACACCCCCCAGGTACGATATTTAAAGGAATACTTAACTTTTTTTTTTTTTTTTTACTTTAAGCATCAATAAAATCACTGCTCCCAAAAAAACGGACGTTTTTAAAAGTTTTTTTTGCATTGATACATGTCCCCTGGGGCAGGACCCGGGTCCCCAAACCCTTTTTAGGACAATACCATGCAAATTAGCCTTTAAAATGAGCACTTTTGATTTCGAACGTTCGAGTTCCATAGATGTCAATGGGGTTCTAACGTTCGTGCAAATTTTCGGTCCGTTCGCAGGTTCTGGTGCGAACCGAATTGAGGGGTGTTCGGCTCATCCCTACTCTTGGGATTCGTATCGGAGAACATGTGAATAACATCAAGAGAGGTCTTGGGTCCCATAGCATCTCCAAGCATTTCCGACAATGCCATAATAGGGATCCCAGATGTTTGAAATTCTGGGGGATTGAAAGGGTGGACCGGCATTGGAGGGGGGGTAACTATTTCTGTCATATTAGTCAGAGAGAATCTTATTGGATTGTAGAGACTAAGGTTTTGACACCTGAAGGGTTAAATGTCAACTTCGACCTTAACTGCTTCATCTCTGACAAATAAATTCCCTCTCTCCTTTTATTGATAATATTTTATTAATAACTAGGGATGGGCCGAACACCCTCTGTTCGGTTCACATCCAGAACATGCGAACAGGCAAAAAATGTGTTCGAACACGCAAACACCGTTAAAGTCTATGGGACACAAACATGAAAAATCAAAAGTGCTGATTTTAAGGTTAATATGCAAGTTATTGTCATAAAAAGTGTTTGGGGACCTGGGTCCTGCCCCAGGGGACATGTATCAAGGCAAAAAAAAGTTTTAAAAATGGCCGTTTTTTCGGGAGCAGTGATTTTAATAATGCTTAAAGTGAAACAATAAAAGTGAAATATTCCTTTAAATTTTGTACCTGGGGAGTGTCTATAGTATGTCTGTAAAGTAGCGCATGTTTCCCGTGTTTATAACAGTCCGAGAGCAAAATGACATTTCTAAAAGAAAAAAAGTCATTTAAAAGTGCTAGCGCTAGTGCCGGCTATTAACCCCTTCCCGCCGACCGTACGCACATCTGCGTACTCGGCTTTCCGGGGTTATACCGGGATGATGCCTGCAGCTGCAGGCATCATCCCGGTACCGTTGTTTAGAGCCAGCGATCGGCTATCCGAGTATAACAACCGATGCGGCTGTTATACCGGAGAAGCAGAAGGGGACATCCCCCCTCCCGCCGCCTCCCGCCGTGCGATCGGGAGGCCCGGTGTCCAATCGGCCGCCTTCGGCGGCTGGGGCAGGCTGGAACGAAGCTGTGGGCAGCTTCGTTCCAGCCTTCCCAATGTAAACGCGGAAGCGACGTCATGACGTCACTTCCCGTTTACTCTGCTGCCAATGGCGCCGGTTTTAAAAAAATATACAGTGTTCAGAATCGCTGTTTATGGCGATCTGAATACTGTGAAGTGCAAAGGAGGGATCGGGGGTCTTTTAGACCCCCGATTCCTCCATAAAGAGTACCTGTCACCACCTATTACTGTCACAAGGGATGTTTACATTCCTTGTGACAGCAATAAAATTTTAAAAAAAAATGTTTTTTTAAAACAAAATTTACAAGTATAAAAAAAAATAAAATAAATGAAAAAAAAAAAAAATGTTTTAAAGCGCCCCCGTCCCCGCAAGCTCGCGCAGCGAAGAAAACGCATACGGAAGTCGCGCCCGCACATGTAAACGGTGTTCAAATCACACACGTGAGATATCGCCGCAATCGTCAGAGCGAGAGCAATACTTCTAGCACTAGACCTCCTCTGTAACTCAAACCTGATAACCATAAAAAAAATTTAAAGCGTCGCCTATGGAAATTCATAGGTACCGTAGTTTGTCGCTATTCCACGAGTGCGTGCAATTATAAAGGGTGATATGTTGGTATCTATTTACTCGGCGTAACATCATCTTTCACATTATACAAGAAAATTGGGGTAACTTTACTGTTTGGATTTTTTTAAAATTCATGAAAGTGTCCCTTTTCCAAAAATGTGCATTTAAAACACCGCTGCACAAATACCGTGTGATATACAATATTGCAACAATCTCCATTTTATTCTCTAGATTCTCTGCTAAAAAATATATATATATATTGTGTTTAGGAACTCTAAGTAATTTTCTAGCAAAAAATACGGATTTTAACTTGTAAACACCACATTTCAAAAATAGGCTTAGTCATGAAAGGGTTAATGAATTGTCGGTCCCAACAATACACATGAAAGTCATTGAAAGTCATTGAAAAATAACAAATAAAAATGGGTGGGGGTCTCCCAAAATTCCATTACCAGGCCCTTCAGGTCTGGTGTGGATATTGTATAGAAAGTGCAGCGCTGGACATGTGAAGTAAAATATGAAATTGATAAACCAATTATTAAAATGGTGAAAAAGGTTCTCAAAGTCAATATATCAAAATAGTGACAAAATCACAATCATGCGTGTTAATTATATAAAGTGCTTCTTAGAACGTGAATGGATGGAGTATGGAGTGGAGGACTGAGTGCCCCCGGGACAGGCATTACAACCATATCTTTTTGCATTGGATCCGTGGAAGACTTTAAGCTTGCCCCATGAGAGGATAGGATTTGGGAGAACATCCATAGCCGTTGTCGGCTGGTTGGCTATTGGGCAAG
Source organism: Aquarana catesbeiana (assembly GCF_042186555.1). Taxonomy (NCBI): domain Eukaryota; kingdom Metazoa; phylum Chordata; class Amphibia; order Anura; family Ranidae; genus Aquarana; species Aquarana catesbeiana. The sequence goes on from NC_133325.1 coordinate 325,125,176, forward strand.
GAGTCCTGACGCATCGGTCCATCGGTGTCCCTTGGAGTATCCTTGTGGTGGTTCACCCACATCTGATAAGCTTGTTTTGACCCCCCTGAATAAGGGCGGTCACAGGCTTTCTGGTAAGCCTTTTATTCATTTATTTGGTGGCGGGCAACATTGAACAATGAAGATGTATCCCTGAAATCTGCATAGAATACTCTGCATCAAATACACTGTTATGGACTTTTATGTTCCTTTATAAGTCTTCAATTTTTCACTCATTTTAGTTTATGTGTTCACGTTCTAAGAAGCACTTTATATAATTAACACGCATGATTGTGATTTTATCACTATTTTGATATATTGACTTTGAGAACCTTTTTCACCATTTTAATAATTGGTTTATCAATTTCATATTTTACTTCACATGTCCAGCGCTGCATTTTCTATACTATATTTTGTTTTTTGTGCCCTCATATTGGGGTTATAGTGCACAGCAGCAGGAATTTTTTTCTATTTTACACTCATTCACAATTCTTTATGCACCTAGCGCGATTCTTTTTCTTTTAACTTTTCTGGTGTGGATATTAAGTGGAACTCCGCGCCAAAATAAAAAAAAATGGTGTAGGGTTCCCCCAAAAAATCCATACCAGACCCCGCCCCCCTCTGATGCAACGCATGATTCACGTTGCATCATCCATCGCTGGAGATGGAGAATTGGATTACATCGCTGGAGAAGGAGCATGGATTTATTGGATTACATCGCTGGAATCTCTTTTTTATTTTTTATTTTTTTTATTTTTAATAAAGGACTTGTCCCAAGCTGTCTCCTGTGGTTTTTTAACATTTTGACACTTTCTTTTTGTGAAATGGTAGGGGTACATTCCTTACCAATTCACATGGGGGGGCGGGATCTGGGTGTCCCCTTTGTTAAAGGGGTCTTCCAGATTCCGATAAGCCTCCACCTGCAGACCCCCACAACCACTGGGCAAGGGTTGTGGGGATGAGGCCCTTCTCCCCATCAACAGGGCATGTGGCCTGGTATGGTTCAGGGCATGTGACCTGGTATGGTTCAGGAGGGGGGCGCTCGCTTGCCCCCACTCTTTTCCTGCGGCCTGCCAGGTTGCTTGCTTGGATAAGGGTCTGGTGTGAATTTTTGGGGACACCCCATGCCATTCTTTTTTGTGGCGCGGAGTTCCCCTTAAAATACACTACCAGACCCTTCTATGGATTTTTGGGGGGAACCCCACACCATTTTTTCTTTAATTTTGGCGCGTAGTTCCCCTTAATATCCATACCAGACCTGAAGGGCCTGGTAATAGAATTTTGGGGGACCCTCACGCATTTTTTTTTTATTTTTCAATGACATTCAATGACTTTTATGTGTATTGTCGGGACCAACAATTCATTAATAGCTAGCACTTTTAAATGACTGTTTTTTCCTGTAGAAATGTCTTTTGCTCTTGGGCTGTTATAAACACGGGAAACATGCGCTAATTTACAGGCATACTATAGACACCCCCCAGGTACGAAATTTAAAGGAATATTTCACTTTTATTGTTTCACTTTAAGCATTATTAAAATCACTGCTCCTGAAAAAATGGCCATTTTTAAAACTTTTTTTTGCATTGATACATGTCCCCTGGGGCAGGACCCAGGTCCCCAAACACTTTTTATGACAATAACTTGCATATTAACCTTTAAAATTAGCACTTTAGATTTCTCCCATAGAATTTTAAAGGGTGTTCCGCGGCTTTTCGAATTTTCCGCGAACACCCCAAATTGTTCGCTGTTCGGCGAATGGCCGAACAGCCAATGTTCGAGTCGAACTCATGTTCGACTCGAACAGATAGCCCTTACCTATTAATAACCTTTGATGGGTTTTTATATGGATTTTTAACACATGAGCTTTTTAATATATTTTTTGTCTGTTTATTGTATTTTTGAATGTATTTTTATTATATTGGTAAGGTTTTTATTATATTGGTAATGTTTTGATCAATAGTGATTCTGAAGGACAGCATCGGGTGATGTTAAATTGAATATACAATTTTATGGATGGGATATCATTAATGTCCACATGAGGGCAGTGTTTTAACTTTATTTTTGAATTTCTATTTCCAATCTTTATTTACTTCCTTGCTGTGTAGAAATACACAGAAGTTCAGAATATATGGGAACCAGAGCTCAGATAGGAAGTAAGTCTGGAGGCTTTTTATGGTTTTATTTCATTTATTGGCTGTGACCACTCTGTGTGGCGTCAGCTGTAGCCATAACAGCGGCGCATTTGGACTTGGCTGACGGCTTTACGTTGTGGCCCTGCCCCGCTGTGGATGGCATCGGCTGTAGCCACAACAACGGCCTCCTATAAATTGACTGATGGGTGACGCTGTAGCCACACCCCACTGAGGAAGTTCACAGGAACGTAACGCATACGGGGGAAGGCTGCTTATGACGTCCCCCGCTGCTGCCCTTCGAATTCTGTTTCACACACGTTTGTGTTTTTTATGCCTGTACCAAACTGCTGAAATGTGAGTAGTCCGTGTTTGGACACATGTATAACTTTATTAAACATACAGTGAGCACTTAGATCTGTTCCCTTTTTATCATTTATGGCCGGATGTCTGCATTTGGTTCTGAGGAGTCTGGAGATAAGAGTGCAATCTGCTTCAACCCATTTGGTATACTGGGATCTGCTTGCATGACTACCTGTTAGCTCAGGAGTCCATGCTTTGAGGTGAGAGCAGATAATAAGACTGGAGGTGGAGGGACTGTCACCTTTTGTGGATTTAACATCACTGGTGAAGGCTTTCTGGGACTTGTTGTCCACCAATCATCTGGACTTTTTCTCATTGTTTTTAGATTCTGGGACTTGTTGTTCATCAACGTTTTGGAAATTTTCTGTTTGGCACTGCACTTTTATCCTGTTTTACGTTTACTATTTTGGATTTTTGTGAAAATTCTTTCAGTGTTCAGCTTGCATACAAAAGGGGGGGTTTATTATTGTTATTTTTGTGTTGATTGCACCCTCTGCTTTTTATAGTGTGTGCTTTAATGCCCACACACCACACATATGCATTGCTAGTGTTTATGTGCTGGGATCGCAGTCACTGCTCGCTCAATGCTGTTCGTTTTAGCAGCGTTTTACTGCTGTTTAAGCAGCACTTTTGCGCCGCTTTTCGGCTGCTAACGAGGGGCTATTAAACCCAAAGAACCCCAAAGAAGGGGATAAAAACGCCTGTGATGCGGCATGTCCGAAGTGCATTTCAGGCACTTTGAATGCACCCCCCATTTATTGCAATGGGCAGGGGCGTTTTGGGAGCGCTGTATATAGCACTCCCAAACCTCCCCAAAGATGCTGCTTGCAGGACTTTTTCGAACGCAAGCGCACCGCCTGGGTGTGAAAGCACCCATTGTAATGAATGGGAGGCAGATTTCGGGCCCTTTACAGGTGCTATTTCTAGCGCTAAAACGTCTGAAAACTGCCTCAGTGTGAAAGGGGTCTAAAAGTCTGAGGCTAAAGATTGGTAGCCGGTCACTCTGGCTTACAATCATGCAACCACTGTAACAATGGCCACATGATTCCCAATCCTCCCCACCCCTTAGGTATTCTGAACTGTTTAAAGGGACACCAGGGCGGGTGGGAAGGGGTTATTCATATTACAGAGAAAAAAGAGCACAAAGGGGTTGATTTACTAAAACTGGAGGGTGCAAAATCTGCTGCAGCTCTGCATAGAAACCAATCAGCATCTACTTTTTTTTCTTAAACCTTCATTGAACTAGCTGAAGTAAGAAGCTGATTGGCTACAATGCACAGCTGCACCTCATTTTGCACTTTGCACCGGTTTTAGTAAATCAGCCTCAAAGAGTTTCACAAGCCTCAGTGTCTGTGTGCAAGATCTTCCTGAGCTGCTTGTTTTCTTGCTAAGAACAGTAAGATTTCAGCAGGCTTTCTAATCATTCCTCGTGTAACATACTTTGTTAAAGTGATATGAAATCTTCAGTTTTCTGAGCACTTTCATTAGCTGATTTAATCACTTACAGAGTAGGCAGCTTCTTCATCTTTAATTTTTGCCATTGTTCCATTTTAAGCTGGTGCCACGATCGCTGCCCCAGGTTTCCTGTTTCAGGGTGGCTCCTTTTTCTTGCAGCATCCTATAGAGCCACCCTTGCATGAAGGGAGTTGTGTTTTCCAATACTGTGTGCATCAATAGAAACATACAGTCCTGTAACCAAAGATGGAAAGGCATTTGCCTGCTCTTCCCCCTATCTTCTACAAGCTAACAGACTGATTGGAGCCTGCACTATACACTGTTAAAGTGGACTTTCACCCTAAATGTCATGTGATGTTACCTTGCCTCCTGCCACTCTATCTCCTACAATTGGGATTTATTTTTTGTTTAAAGTGGTTGTAAAGGTGAATAAAATTTTAAAAATAACAAACATCTCTGTACTTACCTGTTCTGTGAATTGCACAGAGCATCCCTGAATCTCCTCTTCTCAGGTCCCCTGCTGGTGCCCCTGGCTCCTCCTCTATGTCCAGTGCCCCCACAGGAAGCACCCTCATATGGGAGCACTTATGCATGCTTGCTTCGGAAAAGCAGCTTCCCATGGGGGCACTTGTGCATGCTCACTCCCAAGCCCCACAGCTGCGTCTATTGACACAGACAGGGGGACTCAGCCCCGCACCCTTGTCACTGGCTTTGATTGACAGCAGCGGGAGCCAATGGCTTCCGGTGCCCCAGCAAAGGCAGCAAGACCATAAAGTCAGTAGAGAGAAGAGCTGCAGATTTGCACAGCACTGTATCGAATGAGAGCTCAGGTAAGTAAAAGGGGGGGGATACTGATGCCTAAACATTTTTTACCTTAATGCAAGGTATGTGCAAATGTGTTTGTGCTACAAAGCTGCCCTTCAGCACTTCTCACCTAGGCAAGAGTTATGTTTTTCTTTCCCCTCACTCCCTGTGCAGGTGTGCAACATGGCTTGGGGTCCCGAGCTAGACTTATTGCACAGCTGCACCTGTGCTGGTTTTCCCAACCATCTGCACACATGCTGGGTTTCCTACATATGCTCAAAGGCAGCTATCAGGGAAGTTAGGAACCTTTCCTGGCTTTGCGTATGCACAGAAAATCACCTACATGTGTGAGTTGGTTCCGCCAGAACCCAAAGGCTGGGCAGAGCTCTTTGGCGCATCCATGCATAAATCATAATGGCAATGCTGAGGGGTGGAAGACCTGTGAAGACCGGAAGTTAAGGGAAGCAGCACTGAGAAAGCAGGAGACAACTGCAAGTGCTGGGGTGAGAATTTTAGCAATAATTTACTAGTGACTGTTTATTTTATTGTGTTTAAAGTGATTGTAAAGGCTCCCTTTTTTTTCCTATAAAAATAACAAACATGTTATACTAACCTAGAGAATCTTTTACAAAAATAGGGGTAAGTGGCGCTACCTTTATTGGGGTATCTAATGTGAAAATAAGTGCTGAATGTGTATTTAAGAGCACCCGCTCTGAGGGGTAAAAATCAAAAATCAGATTAAATAAAAATAAAAACTATTTGCATGGGTGTGTCCCCACCTCTGTGTGAATGGGGGAATCTAATCTACAGACGTCCCCTCTGAGATATGTGTAATAAACCAATTAGTTAGTCATTAGGTAACACGTGAAAACTAATCTAAAGCATGTATTTAATACCCTCCATCCATCCAGAAACCTCTTAGGTAGTGATGAGAGGAGTATTAAATAATAAATTATAAGTGAGCAAACCAAATATTATAGGTATTTCGTGACCACATAAAAAACATAAAAAACATAAGAAGTCCTTATAAACGTGAGAATCCAATCCCACATGTGAAGAAAAAAATGTAAATTATATATAAATAATTCCAGTAAAAAAACCTAACAGTCCCAGCATGACATTATATATATATATATGAATCAAAATGTTCCAGTAGAAAGGTGTATATATAATGTGTTCCAACGGTGTTCCAGCAGTATTCTTTGTAATTAGTGACTTTTGTGCAAGCAATCAGCTATCATCCAGTGACTTGCGGTGCTCCCCCTCAAGGATCCCCACTCACCAGCTCCCTGTACCCCTGCAGGGGTAGTAGGCATGTAGTGTTACACTCTGGTATGGTATCCTAGGTTCCAATGAGGTTGTTCCTGGGTCCTCCCGCTTCAGCCACAAAACCCGTCCGGAATAAGGTAATCCACATAGGAAAGGAAACAGGGCTCCCGTAGTGTAATACGTTTTTTAAAAAAAATTACTTTATTAAAAAATTAAATGCCCAACATTCCGGGCTATAAAATAAAAGTATATAAAATAAAATAAAGCAAAAAACCAAGCCAAGCCTTCACACTGCGTTAAGTGGTGTGCACACAGAGAGCTAGTGAATTCCAGGCCGTCAGCTGAGCGGCGTGCGCCTCAGCTGCGTTCCACACTCTCTTCCACTTCCGCGTGTGATGTGATCGCGTAGCTCCGCCTTACGCGTTTCGTCATCGACGTTGTCAAAGGCGTAGCTAGCGTCCCTCATACTGAGCTATATGTAGGCAAGCGGGGATACCCAGTTACAACAGTGCTCCTCCCATGGGCGGATTAATTACGTATTTTACAAATCCTTTCCTACTGGGTTGGTTCAATGTATTGAGGGGTTTTGTTAGGATGTTCGTAAGTTATGAAACCTTATATTCCCGCTTACCAACATATGAGGCAAACATGTATAATAATATAATATGCTCCTAAACAAGAAAAGTAGGTTTATTCCATATAATATAAATTTCCCACTAATTCAGATTATTGTTTTGGATATACCATTTCCCTAGTCTATGCACTTGAATTATAAAGTCATAGGGGAGGCCTATACCATCTTAGGGAGAGACCCCTAGAGGTAAGTTTGTGTACTACCACTCCTTATCCTAAATGGTTCTTGACATACTAATTATTAGGACTGTTACCAAAGTGTCCATATCATTACACAACCTCACCATTGAGCCCTATCAGTTTGTTCTTCCCCTGATTAAATTACCACATGTATGTATTAGACTAGGGAGTTAACATTATCATATATCACCATTATATATATGTATCGGGAACTTATATACCATAAGGGATGGATTTGTTTACCAATATACAGGGTCCCCCTCATGCCCTAGATGGGCATATAACAGAAAAAATGGGGGGAGGGGGGCCATATCTATATATATCTCTATGTGTATCCTTATAGAGGGGGTAGTTATTAGGGGATCCTATATGCCCAAATTACAAGAGAATGGATTATGTAAGGAGAGAGTATTGAATTGAATTCAAAGGGAGTGGGAACAGCTACACAGAAGAGGGGGGGGGGTGTAAGCCCTAGGGCCCCTTGACTTTTCCACCTCGCCCTGATTGTTATGTATTAGTTTAAATAGGAGAATGGTCTCCTATTTATTGAGGGTTTTACCTTGCCGTCTAATCAGGGGGAACCGGTGGATAGACTAGGGAAATGGTATATCCAAAACAATAATCTGAATTAGTGGGAAATTTATATTATATGGAATAAACCTACTTTTCTTGTTTAAGAGCATATTATATTATTATACATGTTTGCCTCATATGTTGGTAAGCGGGAATATAAGGTTTCATAACTTACGAATATCCTAACAAAACCCCTCAATACATTGAACCAACCCGGTAGGAAAGGATTTGTAAAATACGTAATTAATCCGCCCATGGGAGGAGCACTGTTGTAACTGGGTATCCCCGCTTGCCTACATATAGCTCAGTATGAGGGACGCTAGCTACGCCTTTGACAACATCGATGACGAAACGCGTAAGGCGGAGCTACGCGATCACGTCACACGCGGAAGTGGAAGAGAGTGTGGAACGCAGCTGAGGCGCACGCCGCTCAGCTGACGGCCTGGAATTCACTAGCTCTCTGTGTGCACATCACTTAATGCAGTGTGAAGGCTTGGCTTGGTTTTTTGCTTTATTTTATTTTATATACTTTTATTTTATAGCCCGGAATGTTGGGCATTTAATTTTTTAGTAAAGTATTTTTTTTTTAAAAACGTATTACACTACGGGAGCCCTGTTTCCTTTCCTATGTGGATTACCTTATTCCAGACGGGTTTTGTGGCTGAAGCGGGAGGACCCAGGAACAACCTCATTGGAACCTAGGATACCATACCAGAGTGTAACACTACATGCCTACTACCCCTGCAGGGGTACAGGGAGCTGGTGAGTGGGGATCCTTGAGGGGGAGCACCGCAAGTCACTGGATGATAGCTGATTGCTTGCACAAAAGTCACTAATTACAAAGAATACTGCTGGAACACCGTTGGAACACATTATATATACACCTTTCTGCTGGAACATTTTGATTCATATATATATAATGTCATGCTGGGACTGTTAGGTTTTTTTACTGGAATTATTTATATATAATTTACATTTTTTTCTTCACATGTGGGATTGGATTCTCACGTTTATAAGGACTTCTTATGTTTTTTATGTTTTTTATGTGGTCACGAAATACCTATAATATTTGGTTTGCTCACTTATAATTTATTGTTTAATACTCCTCTCATCACTACCTAAGAGGTTTCTGGATGGATGGAGGGTATTAAATACATGCTTTAGATTAGTTTTCACGTGTTACCTAATGACTAACTAATTGGTTTATTACACATATCTCAGAGGGGACGTCTGTAGATTAGATTCCCCCATTCACACAGAGGTGGGGACACATCCATGCAAATAGTTTTTATTTTTATTTAATCTGATTTTTGATTTTTACCCTTCAGAGCGGGTGCTCTTAAATACACATTCAGCACTTATTTTCACATTAGATACCCCAATAAAGGTAGCGCCACTTACCCTTATTTTTGTAAAAGATTCTCTAGTATTAGCCACCCTCTAGAAGGGCTGTCTAAGGGGAGGCTGCACACCTAAGTCTGTGAGCGCGGAAATCCCCGTATTTTATCTTTCTATCTCTCACCTGGTTGGTGTGTGTTTTTTCTGCAGCTATGGACATTTTCGGGTATATGACAAATAGAAATATTGATCTAGGGGGTATTTTTTGCCAAGAACAGGTCACCAATGCACAGGATATGCATAGCCTTATGAAACAACTTAAACATACCTTAGAGAAACAACTGAGAGTGTGGTGGGATGTGGCCACACTAGAGACATACATCACGGCTAAAATGACCCCAAGAAGGCTTAGATGGGATATACATCCTAATGATAATATCAATGATGCTGGCCTTATGGCTGATTGGTTCTCCATTTTTAATAAGTGTGAAGGAGAATTGCTCCAAAACATTGTTAAAAGGAGACAATTCAAATTGAGGATGATAGAAACCAACATCACAGAAATTAAAAGCCTACTAGTGCCATTCACTAATCAGAGGGACTATAAGGATAAAGAAAAAGAACTACAAGATTATATCAAAAAATATGATGGTGAAGTTCAGGCAAAAAAACAGAAAAAATTTAAGAGGGATGTCCTTGATTATAAAAACAACAGAGTTTACAAATGGCAAACCAGTATAGGAGACCTCAATAATGATATGGAGGATACCCTAATGGATGACCAATTGGAGGAAATCATTGAACCCAGATTACTGGGAATAGGGGGAAATACCCCGGTACCAGGGACGCCTACTTATCCTAACACTAATATCAGAGGGAGGCCTAGAACACCTAACCATTATGAAGATACACCCACCTACAGGAGAGTTAGTTATCGGGAGCCCTCAGATCAAAGAGTCTCCAGTAGGAGCTACAATGTTCCCACTTATAATAGATTCTCCCCCCTAAGAAACTCTTACCACTCATATCCCCCTTATGGGAGAGAATATGAAGAAAAGAGGGATTTTCGCAGGGAAGAACACCGGGACAGGCCCCCAGGAAGATGGAAGACCCACGGCCCACACAGAACTGCAGGATGGAGAGGAGGACAGAGAAGAACGGGGGATCCCAACCCTATGAGGAGACAAGAACCCGGAGAGAGAACGCACCCCAACAATGGGTGGGAGGAAACCCAGGAAAGAAACAGGGGCACAATGCCAAGTTACCCAGAAAGAAGAGGCAGACAAGAGGAAGGAGAGGAGGTAGGAAGAAAAAGAAGGAGAGTGTACTAGGGAAAGGGATTTTTAACCTTAGTAACTCTACTTTCTCTGATAAAGAACTCAGGGTGTTGGATTTGGGACTCAAGTTTGTCCCTGAAAAAACGTTAGATAAATTCGAAACCTTCATTGACCTCCAGAAATTTATGAGGAAACTCAACCTCAAAAAACACTTCGCTCTAAACCAAGAAACTCACATTCGGGAGGTTCCTGAGTACATACAAACTGATTTAAAAAACAATTCCATATACAACCCAAAAACACCAGGTAGCCAATGCTTGAATGCATTTAAGAAGATGGTGGAGGAAGACCTGAGAAATCTAAGAAGAAAAGACAGAAAAGGAAGACACGTTTGGGATGCCATTAAGAAAATAGGGGAACGACATGAAGTAGTCATAAGACCAGCGGACAAGGGGGGTGGACTGGTCATCCTGGACAAAAAGGACTACCAGGAGGAAATGGAAAATCTACTAAGAGTAGAAAATACCTATAAAGAGTTAAAGAGTAACCCCAAGAAGAAGTACCAGAAGAAATTGAAGGCCTTCATTGAGAAGGGGAGAAAAATGGGAATCCTAAATGTAAAAGAAGCTGAATACCTGTTCTCAAAATCTACCAAAACTCCAGTCATATATTATACGCCAAAAATACATAAAAGAATGCATAAACCACCAGGCAGGCCCATAATAAGTGGGATTAACTCCATCTTTTCAAGATTAGGAGAATACCTGGATAAATACCTGAAGCCGCTAGTGCAACAAGGAAAATCCTATCTACGGGATAGTCAACAACTTATCCAGGAATTGCAAGGAATTAATAACGGTGGTAGCTGGATCCTGGCAACCATAGATGTCAACTCACTGTACACCAGTATTGTCCAAAAAGATGGGCTAGCAGGAGTAGAAAAAGCATTGCATGAGAAAACCGGGATGAAACAACAACAAATCAACTACATCTTAGAGGGGCTCAAGATGGCCATGGAGTGCAATTACTTTTGGTACAATAGCAAATATTATGTACAAACCAAAGGTGTAGCCATGGGGGCTCGTTATGCCCCCAGTGTGGCGAACTTGTTCCTCAACATGTGGGAAGAGGAATATATTTATGACCGCAAAATCCCTCAAATTAAGATGTACAGGCGTTACATTGATGACCTGATCATCCTTTGGGATGGCACACCAGACACCTTTGAGGAATTCCTTGAACAATTGAATACCAACAAATATGGGATTACCTTTACAGGAAAGTGGGATTCCCAGAGGATAGAGTACCTAGATTTAGAAATCTTCAAGTCAGAAACATCCCTGTACACTCGCACTTTTTTTAAAGAAACAGACCGGAATGGATATATACCCATTTCCAGCTGTCACCATCCAAGATGGAAGGGGAATATCCCAAAGGGGCAATTAATGCGTCTACGCAGGAATTGCGACCTAATGGCTGATTTTGAGAAACAGGCAGATATGCTTATTCAGAGATTTCAAGAAAAAGGGTATGCAGCCAATAATCTGGAAAAATTAAAATTGGAAATAATGAAAATGGACAGGAAGACTCTATTTAACAATACCAACAAGAGAAAGAAAGAAAAAGGAGAGATCCTGTTTATCACAGGATATAACAACCAATACAAAGATGTGGAACGTATTATCAATAGGTATTGGCCAATACTGCAAGAGGATAGAGTACTATCAAAAATCTTACCTAGAAGACCTAAATTTGTGTACAGGAGAGCACCCAGCCTCCGAAACTATCTAGTACACAATGCTATAGATCCCCCGAAACAGGTAAAAATCAATAGTAACCTGAGGGGATTCTATAAATGTCGAAGATGTTTACCTTGTAGGGTCAGTAAACCACAACCTAGAAAGAAAGAATCATTTAAATCTACAGTGGATCATAAAGAATACAAAATAAAAAAGTTAATCACATGCCAGAGTACACATGTGACGTATGTCGTGGAGTGCCCTTGCCACCTCCAGTACGTGGGGAGAACCACGCGGCCTCTAGCTTTCAGAATAAGGGAACACATTAATAACATTAGGAAAGGGTTCCCTAAGCACCATCTATCTAGGCACTTTGATGAGGTACATCATAGAGACCCCACGGGGCTTGTATTCTATGGTATAGATCATGTTGAGGACCACTGGAGGGGGAGCAATAAATTAACACTTATCTCCCAAAATGAGACTGGGTGGATCTATCGTTTAAAATCCTTGGCCCCTAAAGGGTTAAATTTAGACATAGATCTAAACTGTTTTATAGCCAACCCCTAGATGGGGATGAGGGTATCCACCTACCTACATTTATGGGAGGTTGTGCAGTTGGTTAATGGGATAACTATACAGAGGGTTGGGGGTAAGGGCCATCCACTGGTTCCCCCTGATTAGACGGCAAGGTAAAACCCTCAATAAATAGGAGACCATTCTCCTATTTAAACTAATACATAACAATCAGGGCGAGGTGGAAAAATCAAGGGGCCCTAGGGCTTACACCCCCCCCCTTCTGTGTAGCTGTTCCCACTCCCTTTGAATTCAATTCAATACTCTCTCCTTACATAATCCATTCTCTTGTAATTTGGGCATATAGGATCCCCTAATAACTACCCCCTCTATAAGGATACACATAGAGATATATATAGATATGGCCCCCCTCCCCCCATTTTTTCTGTTATATGCCCATCTAGGGCATGAGGGGGACCCTGTATATTGGTAAACAAATCCATCCCTTATGGTATATAAGTTCCCGATACATATATATAATGGTGATATATGATAATGTTAACTCCCTAGTCTAATACATACATGTGGTAATTTAATCAGGGGAAGAACAAACTGATAGGGCTCAATGGTGAGGTTGTGTAATGATATGGACACTTTGGTAACAGTCCTAATAATTAGTATGTCAAGAACCATTTAGGATAAGGAGTGGTAGTACACAAACTTACCTCTAGGGGTCTCTCCCTAAGATGGTATAGGCCTCCCCTATGACCTTATAATTCAAGTGCATAGACTAGGGAAATGGTATATCCAAAACAATAATCTGAATTAGTGGGAAATTTATATTATATGGAATAAACCTACTTTTCTCGTTTAAGAGCATATTATATTATTATACATGTTTGCCTCATATGTTGGTAAGCGGGAATATAAGGTTTCATAATTTACGAACATCCTAACAAAACCCCTCAATACATTGAACCAACCCGGTAGGAAAGGATTTGTAAAATACGTAATTAATCCGCCCATGGGAGGAGCACTGTTGTAATTGGGTATCCCCGCTTGCCTACATATAGCTCAGTATGGGGGACGCTAGCTACGCCTTTGACAACGTCGATGACGAAACGCGTAAGGCGGAGCTACGCGATCACGTCACACGCGGAAGTGGAAGAGAGTGTGGAACGCAGCTGAGGCGCACGCCGCTCAGCTGACGGCCTGGAATTCACTAGCTCTCTGTGTGCACACCACTTAATGCAGTGTGAAGGCTTGGCTTGGTTTTTTGCTTTATTTTATTTTATATACTTTTATTTTATAGCCCGGAATGTTGGGCATTTAATTTTTTAGTAATTTTTTTTAAAAAACGTATTACACTACGGGAGCCCTGTTTCCTTTCCTATGTGGATTACCTTATTCCGGACGGGTTTTGTGGCTGAAGCGGGAGGACCCAGGAACAACCTCATTGGAACCTAGGATACCATACCAGAGTGTAACACTACATGCCTACTACCCCTGCAGGGGTACAGGGAGCTGGTGAGTGGGGATCCTTGAGGGGGAGCACCGCAAGTCACTGGATGATAGCTGATTGCTTGCACAAAAGTCACTAATTACAAAGAATACTGCTGGAACACCGTTGGAACACATTATATATACACCTTTCTACTGGAACATTTTGATTCATATATATATAATGTCATGCTGGGACTGTTAGGTTTTTTTACTGGAATTATTTATATATAATTTACATTTTTTTCTTCACATGTGGGATTGGATTCTCACGTTTATAAGGACTTCTTATGTTTTTTATGTTTTTTATGTGGTCACAAAATACCTATAATATTTGGTTTGCTCACTTATAATTTATTATTTAATACTCCTCTCATCACTACCTAAGAGGTTTCTGGATGGATGGAGGGTATTAAATACATGCTTTAGATTAGTTTTCACGTGTTACCTAATGACTAACTAATTGGTTTATTACACATATCTCAGAGGGGACGTCTGTAGATTAGATTCCCCCATTCACACAGAGGTGGGGACACATCCATGCAAATAGTTTTTATTTTTATTTAATCTGATTTTTGATTTTTACCCTTCAGAGCGGGTGCTCTTAAATACACATTCAGCACTTATTTTCACATTAGATACCCCAATAAAGGTAGCGCCACTTACCCCTATTTTTGTAAAAGATTCTCTAGTATTAGCCACCCTCTAGAAGGGCTGTCTAAGGGGAGGCTGCACACCTAAGTCTGTGAGCGCGGAAATCCCCGTATTTTATGTTATACTAACCTGTCTGTTGCAGTGGATTTGCACAGAGCAGCCCAGATCCTCTTCTTCTCAGGTGCCTCTTCTCTGCTCCTGGCCCCTCTCTCTTGTTCAGTGCCCCCACAGCAAGCATCTTGCTATGGGGGCACCCGAGCTGAGTCACAGCTCCTTGTGTCCATCAGACACATTGCCCTGACCTGGCCCCGCCCCCTCTCTAACTGATTGGCTGACTTTGATTGACAGCAGCAGGAGCCAGTGGCGCCGCTGCTGTGTCTCAGCCAATGAGGAAGGAAAATCTCAGATGGCTGAAACACTCGTGGACATTGCTGGACAGAGAGGGACCTCAGGTAAGCATTAGGGGGGCTGAGGGGGCTGCTGCACACAGAAGGCTTTTTATCATAATACATAGAATGCATTAAGATAAAAAAAACTTCTGCCTTTACAACCCTTTTAATGTTTTAAACTAAAAAATAGCTGAGGATTTAGGACTACGTTATTATTACAGACACTTTACATGCATACCAATCTTTCCCTTGGGACCAGCCTGAAAATGTATAGAACAATCTAATTATACAGTCCCTGACAAAATTCTTGTCGCTTGTGTACAAATTGACCTGAAATGCCGCTAAAATATATTTCTAATCAAGATTTTGTTACAAGAAATGGGTAATTTTAATCCCAACAGCTTTTGTAATAATGTTTCAGTGCAAAACGAAACTGACAAAAAGTATTCTAATATTCACAGCTTGGTAAAGCCCATTGAGTCAATTTTTGCCAAGACATAAGTGTTGTCGCCTTGTTATATGAGCTTCACCTGTGACTAATAATGGATCAATTAGGTCTCAGGTGTGTATAAAAAGAACACCAGTACACTAGACCTTCTCAACTGCAACTAGACCTCTGCAAACATGCCTAAGATTCACCCGGAGACTAAAGTGTTGATTATCAAGAGGCTGAAGACCAGATCCACTGCTGATGTGGCAGACAACTTCAATGTGTCTCAGCGTCAAGATCAGAGGATAAAAAAAAGATTTGAAGAGACTGGAGATGTTTTGGACAAGGCCAGGTCAGGCCTACCCCGCAAGACAACTGCTCGAGAGGATCGTTTGTTGGCTCGAAAATCCAAGGCCAGCCCATTTTCCACTGCAGCAGAGCTCCACAAGACCTGGTCACCTGAAGTCCCTGTGTCAACCAGAACAGTTTGTCGGATTCTGTCTCAAAATGGCCTCCATGGTCAAATCAGTGCCCATAAGCCAGCACTAAACAAAAGACAATTGAAAAACCGTGTGGCATTTGCCAAGGTCCACAACCTGCTAAAAGGATGGACTCTGGAAAAGTGGCAGAAGGTGGATTTTTCAGATGAATCTTCTGTTGAATTACACCACAGTCACCGCAAATATTGCAGGAGACCTACTGGAACCCGCATGGAGCCGAGATTTACCCAGAAAACAGTGAAGTTTGGTGAAGGCAAAATCATGGTCTGGGGTTACATCCAGTATGGGGGTGTGCGAGGGATCTGCAGGGTGGAAGGCAACTTCAATAGTCTAAAATACAAAGAAATCTTAGCTACCTCTTATATTCCCAACCATAAAAAAGGCCAAATTTTGCAGCAGGATGGTGCTCCATCGTATACTTTCATCTCCACATCAAAGTTCCTTAAGGCAAAGAAGATCAAGATGCTCCAGGATTGGCCAGCCCAGTCACCAGACATGAACCTCATTGAGCATATGTGGTGTAGGATGAAAGATGAAGCATGGAAGACGAAACCAAAGAATATTGATGAACTCTGGGAGGCATGCAAGACTGTTTTCTTTACTATTCCTGATGACTTCATCAATAAATTGTATGAATCCTTGCCAAACCGCATGGATGCTGTCCTTCAAGCTCATGGAAGTCATACAAGATATTACATTTGGATCTCACAGCACCACTACTTAATTTGCTGACATATTTTTGGATTTTCAGTAAAGTTGTTAAATTTCTGTATAAGCGACAAAACTTTTGTCTTGCCAAAATTTGACCTGCCTGTCTTTATTAAATGATAAATCTTTTTTCAGTGAAACTAATTTATTTCAGTGCATTAAACATAATTTGGGAGGGCTTTAGCTTTTCATATGTGCTATTTCTAACACCAATTGATTAATTAAAAGTCAGGTTAATAGCAGGAGTTTCTACAAAATAGAGAAGCGACAGGGACTGTATGGCAGATCAGTTTAATCCATTACTGTAATATTCAGTGCATAGACATAAATATATTAATATAATCAGAATAAAATCCTGACATATTTGTAAAAATGCTTATACTTCAAGAAACATATGATATAAACACTCTGGCCCAGTAGGATATCTCATTTACATAAATGCACATACAGCTGTTACTGTCTATAAAACACTGTACATCTCCAACTCCATTCTAGCAGGGCATGTATAAATGTATATTTTATTCCATTGCATATCATTGGAAAGGAAAATAAGTATGAAGACAAGAACATTCTAATTGCATGTATATTTTTGCAAAACCACTTTTGAAATACTTAGTCTATAAGAAAAAAGAAAAAGAAAAAAAAATCAACTTGTTGATTTCATTTATAGAATTCACATATGCAGAAGAACTTGTAGCAGCTTAAACACTTTTTTTGTAAAATATAGCATTATACTAGTATAATGCTATATTTATATACAAGATACCACTGATTTCATTCATGGGCAATGCTGTGCAGGTGGATCATTCAGTGTTGCTGTAGAAGAGAAAGAATTGCATTCTTCCTGCACCTGTTGCTCTAGAATAAAGTGCTATTAAACCCAAAAGCAAAAATGTAATATATTACAGTTTACCAATCCTTAGATTTGGTGAATGCATTTGTTTTCTTTCTAAGACCTTTTTTTCCTGTATTTTTCATTCGGTGAGCCAGCCAGTAAAACACCTCCTATCTTAAGCCTCGTAAACACGATCAGATTTTCTGACGGGAATTGTGTGATGACAGGCTGTTGGCGGAAAATCCGAACGTTTTCTGCAGACAAATGTTGGATGGCAGGCTTTAAAATTTTCCACGGACAAATGTCTGTTGACGGATTTTTCGAGCGTGTGTACAAAATTCCAAAGTACAAACACGCATGCTCGGAAGCAAGGACAAACCGTAAGCGGTCGGTCTTGTAAACTGGTGTCCCTTGTCAATTTTACAATGTAACTACCTACTCCCAAACTGTCATTTGAAATAAAACACATAGTCAAGTATTATTCTACACATTTTTTTTAATGTGCATTAAAAATAGAAAACAAATAAAATTAGACATACTATCTGCCAATAGAACTTAACCAAAAAGTGCATTCTATGCATCCAAAAATATAGAAAATATACCAAATCAAATCATTTATTCAACCAAAAAATAAAATAAAAGGCTCATGCATGTGTCCTGCTTCTTAATATAGGGGGTCAACAATGCCAAGAGTTGGTGAAAGCAGAGGTCCGTCATCCGGAGATAATTCTGAAAATCATCTGGATTATTCTCCTGGAGCTCCCGCAGCAAAGGCATATGACATAATTGGTCACAATTAATAAAGCAACCAATTTTTGGTCCAAGAAATCCTCCTCATCCTGTTCCTGGACTGGACTTGGGTCAAAGCAACATGTGCGACATGTCAAATCGCATGCCAAATTGGACCAATGTGAACCTATGCTTAGATGGATTTAACCAAGAAATTAAAGGCAAACTCCAACAAACATGTTTTAAGCAGTTACAGCAAAATTTTTTTTACTTTCCTTTTGGGATAAAGGTTTTACATAAATTAATAAAAGCTGACCATTGTAAGCACCCCTGTCTGTGGTAAATGATATGTTTCCTTTTAATTACCTTGCTGGAAAGCTTGGTCTGTTAAAGGAAGTAAAAAAATAGTACTGAAAAGAGTACTGAAAAAAGCACCACAGTGCTAAGCTCAATATAATCATTTTGTTTTTAAATTTCTTTAAAATTTTTACATTTTAAAGGCCATTTTCATTATGATGTTTTCTCAAGTTAATTAATGAGGCTTTGTGTTCCCACTCGCAATAAAGATTATACACAATATTTGCGAATATGGACAATTTTCAGTATAAGGTGGTCTCATAACACTCAGGCTGGTTCCTTGATACTGACAATTGCAGTTTAATTAGCGCTTTTGGTAAATTTAGAAGGTTTGCTTGAATATATTTCTGACATGTCACTATATACAGCAATAGTAATCCAATGACTTTGCCTAGCCTGAATTTATGTAATCAATAAAAACAAAAATATCTTGCGATTAGTGTTAAATAAATACGAAAGCAGCACTCAACCCATGTGAATACAAAACTGAAAAATATGAAACACAATAGGTGCACTATCTCTTTAAATGATAAATTATTATAAACAGTAAAGAAATATCTAGAAATATAGTGAATATGAACATTTCAATCAGATTAATGTAATGTTACAAATCATACTTTCAACCCGTGATTTAGATATAAAACTACGATAGGTTCACTGTTCCTTAATTATAAAATCATATAAGTAAAGGAGTCAAAAAAACTTAGTAAATGCAAACAGTTCCTTCAGCACTTGTGTTGTGATAAATCACACTTCACTCCAGTAATCCCTTCAGTGTTCTCATACCAATATATGTGCAAACTCCTTACCGGTGTCACGCATACCCCTAATGCAGATGGTCAGACACTATAGCTAGCTTCTTTGTTCTTCAACTATAGCAGCCCCCTTTCCCATAAAGCAAGCAGGCCTACCAGTACTCGGTCTCCCCCAGAACTTATACGCAATGCTATAGTGTCTGGCTTCCACACCAGGGCATGTGCAAACTGAGCAAAGCAAACAAGTACTTGCAGTTGGCAGACAGGCAGAGTGGTTCAATCAGTGGTACAAGGCAGGTAAGGTTCAGGTCGTCAACAAGGGCATCCAATCTAGCAGAGCAGGGCAGACAAATAGGGAGCCTGGAACACGTATTAGACATGCTATCACAAGCACGAGACTGCAGGCTTGGCTGGCTTAAATCAGGTTTGGTCTCCATTCAGTGACTGACCACAATCACTCACCTTGCAGGTGAACAGACAGACAAGGAGAGTGCCACAGCCAAAACCAGGATTCTGGAACCAGCAACTATGATGGAGTAGGAGCACACATGATCCTGACAACCAGATAAAATGACCTGTAGATTATAGGAGGTCTGCAGCTTTTATGCTAGTCAGTGTCACAACTTTATCCAGCAAGTTTTGATCAGCACCAATCCGCAGGGAAACTTATGCTATTCTTAAGTACAACCTCAGAGCCAACAACATAAAAAAGGGGAGCAAGAAGGTTCTGTACCATGACAACTTCCCTTCGTGACGAAATGCGTCAGCCATGAAGTGATCACATCTGCTGGCTTGTGTGTGGTATTGCTTTAAAGCCTGTCTCATATACTTCTTACTGTAAGTACCTGTCTATGAGTAAAATATATATTTTTAAGTGGTATCACACAATGTGATGCTTTTCATTACCCCTTTTATGTTGTTGGCTCTGAGGTTGTATAGCATACGTTTTCCTGCGGATTGATGCTGAATGTTCTTGCTGAATAAAGCTGTGACACTGATTACCATAAATGCTGGAGACCTCCTATAATCTAGAGGTAATTTTATCTGGTAAGGAGTTTGCACATATGGTGGTGTGAGAATACTGAAGGGATTAATACATTATGATGAAGGAACTGTTTGCATTCACTGAAGTTTTCTTTTACACTCTTAATTCTTTTATATTCTTAAGGAACAGTGCACCTATTGTAGCTTTATATTTAAATCACCAGTTTGTCACATTATGTCAAGCTAACTGAATTGTTCATATTCACCATATTTGTGGATATTTCTTTTTATCCATAGTAATTTATAATTTAAAGGGATAGCACGCCTATTGTGTTCTAAATTATGTAATTAGCCTGGTGCAGGAAGGAGAAAGTATTTTTATAATCTAATCAACATTAGTTATAAGTAAAGCTTGGTTCACTCAACATTTTCCGAACACCATTAGAACATTTTTTTCAAACGCTAAACATTGACTCAAAAGCCATGGCATTCTTTGGAAACCCAATCTTGTAATTTTTTTTGGTCTTTTTCAAGGGTAGTTTATGAGTATTTAGTAAAAAAAAAAGGGTATGGTCAACTGGACACTGGCACTGGGGTCCTTCATGTCCTGCATGTAAAGTGTCACACCTGTAAGATGTGGCGCAGCAAAAGTGACAAAAAAATATTGTTCAATAATGACATTTCACAGGTGCTGTCATGACGATATATGGTCAATTATTTCAACTGGCCTATTCACTGACTTTCAGTCGCTGGCCAGGAGAAGGAGTCAAGCAGTAGAGGATTATTGGCATCATCTTGGTGTGGTCGGGTCATCAAGGCATTGTTTTTATTGTGAATGACAACTGAATTCCATCACAACATTGGATTTATTTGATGGACTTTTTGGGGGTTATTTAAATAAAGCCTTTTTTGAAGGGTGTATGTGTGTTTTTTTACCTTGTGATTGTTTTGTGAATGGGTAACAAAGGGTACTAATTACCCCTTAATCATTCACATGGGGGCATATATCTGGGGCCCCACTTTTCACTTAACCAGGCAAAGCATGTGGGGATGAAGCTATTGCCCCATCAATATGAGGACAAGTTGGCTTTCCAGGATATCCTCCACATGTTGAGGACACATGGTATAGTTTGGGTGTGACACGCTCACCCCTCTCCTTTCTAGCCAGCCAGACTGTATGCCTGGATAAGGGTCATTATGCATTTTTGGAGAAACCCTTATGTCATGCTGGTGTGGTTTAGGGCCCCCAAAAATGCATATCAGACCTTTTTTCTAGAGAGGGGTCTGGTATGGATTTTTTAGGGGAATACAAGAAGGAAAACTAAACAAATTGCTGTGTCCCTCCCCCTCAAACTATACTAGACCTTTAGACCCTGAATAAGGACCTGATGTGGATATTTACGGGGGACCCTATACCTGACCTTATCCAGGCATGCAGCCTGACTGTCAAGGAAAAGAGGGGCAGAGAGCATACAGCCCTTAACAATTGGGAGGGTAGCTTTCCAGGGGGCATCACGTTGATAGGGACAAGCTTCCTTGTGGTCAACACCCACCCCACAGCCACATCTTGTGGATGTGGGGTCTGCAGGGAAGGGACAATTATTGGAATCTGGAAGCCCCCTTAAGATAAGGTGCTGTCAAAATATTCACCCCCCCAAACAGGAATACATAGTACATAGTGCCCCTTGTTACTCATTCACAAAAAAATAATTACAACATAAATAAACACATAAGAGATACTGTAATCATTTAGCACAGAGTGCACCTGTGACATAAAATTCCCAGAAGAATATGGATTTTGTAAAGAGAAAGCACAGCAGAAATTGATTGTTTTCAAACACTCTATATCTGACTGAAACCTCAGATGGTGTTGTACAGATGGGAGGACGAGAGAGGGATAAGTCTCTGCTCTCATATACTCTAATGCAGTTCTGTATGTAAATTTCCAACTATCAAGTCTTGAAAGCAAAATGGACTTTCAATAGGCGATAAGGAGAGTCTGAAAATGAATTAAAAAAGGAGCACAAAACTTCACCTGCTAGATGGATATGAAGGGGCAAAATATTTATATACAAAATGTCATAGTTACCCAACTAAAAAAATGTGTTAAAATATATATCAGACTACTGTTCATTCCTTTTTAAATTCCTACCTAGCATATGGTGGGGGGGGGGGGGGGACTTTCATCTGATTATACATATAACACAACATGGTATATGTATAACAAAAATTACACAGCTGTTCCTCCATCTAAACTGCGTGTAAATTCATGATGTGTGAATTGGGCAAAATCTAACGTTCTCAGGCTATTATCTCTGCATTTCAAATGTGTGAATGAAGAAACTAGGACATTATGGTCACTACTAAATATACCACATTATGGTCACTAAGTGGAGCTGAGGAGCATAGTTATTTCCTATAATAGTCGGCGAGATCTAGTAGTCATAATGTGCTATCCCCCCCCCCCCCCCCCTTTTCCACACATTCAAATTGCAGAGAATATAGCCTGACAAAATTCATTTTTGCCCAATCGCAGAGAAAGAATTTACACTCAGTTTGGACAAACAGCTATGCAAATTTTGTAGAATTAAACCCCTAAGCATTTATGTAGGGCTGGTAGGATAAATAAATTACTGACTTTCTTTAATGCCAGTAAACAGTATTAACAGTAGTTACTTTCAGCTCATTTATTCAACTACCTAATTGTAACATTTTAAGCTGGCTAGACATTATACAATTTTCTTCAATATCCTTTAGATTTACCTCAGCTATGCAGTGCAAGGGCCTGCCTGATTGCATACAAATTGAAAGTGTTTAGGTTTGACCTCATATTATATGGTTTGGGTAAATCTGAAGCAAAATTGTACAAGAAAACCATATAATGGATGGCCAGCCTTATGCCCCGTACACACGGTCGGATTTTCCGATGGAAAATGTCCGATCGGAGCGTGTTGTCGGAAATTCCGACCGTGTGTGGGCTCCATCGGACATTTTCCATTGGATTTTCCGACACACAAAGTTGGAGAGCAGGAGATAAAATTTTCCGACAACAAAATCCGTTGTCGGAAATTCCGATCATGTGTACACAAATCCGACGGACAAAGTGCCACGCATGCTCAGAATAAATAAAGAGATGAAAGCTATTGGCCACTGCCCCGTTTATAGTCCCGACGTACGTGTTTTACGTCACCGCATTTAGAACGATCGGATTTTCCGACAACTTTGTGTGACCGTGTGTATGCAAGACAAGTTTGAGCCAACATCCATCGGAAAAAATCCTAGGATTTTGTTGTCGGAATGTTCGAACAAAGTCCGACCGTGTGTACGGGGCATACGTCTTAAAGATCCATTTCAAAAAGATAAAGCTGGGCTAATTGTGAAAATATGTTTATTTGGACCCAAAGATTTTCTTTTTCTATCCCTATATGCCAACTATGGGAAAGAACAAATTTACAAATATACAGATGGCATGCAATTTATTGCAAGAATTTTCCATTAACTTCTATAGTCATTTTTTGTAAGTAAAACCTTGCAGCAAACTTTCCTTTTATCACGTGTATCATTTCAGCTATTTAACTTAATGTTAAATACTTGTCTAAGATATTATTTACTAACATAAAGTGATCAAATTTAAAGTACTATTATAAGTGTTTCTGTTGTATCCTTTTTAAAACCCAGCCTAGGGCTGCAGTCACACTTCAGCGTTTTGAATCGCAGGCAGATTTGCACGAATCTGCCTGCGATGTGAAAGCGCTGATGTGTGAATGGCAAATCGCAGGACTCACATTTGAGATGCCATTCATTTGAATGACACCTCAAATCGTGGCGCAGGTCTGCCGCAGTTGTCGCGCGATAAGTTGCGCTGCAATCGCGGCAACATGCATCGTAAGAAGCATGCTAGCCAAAGTAGCTTCTGAACTTTTTTGGGGCGACATGATACATTGACACATATAAAACAAAAGTAAAATTTAAGGCTAATTATAGACCTTAGATGGCCGTTGGAAGATCTACCTATCAAAAGATCTTTATCTAAACATGTACAATCATTTTAAGTTAAAGAGCATGTTTATACAGTAATCTGCTGCTGGCTATATACTGATGAAACAATAGCAGCCTTTCTGAATGATTGTTTTCCCCTGAGATCAATCTGGCGGTGGTGTCTGCAGAGGCTGCAGTGTATCCATTGATCATTCTCTAATCGATCATTAGCATGCAGCAGTCATCTATTTTTTGTGGTAGCCTAACATACAGGATGGAATTTATCTAGGCAGAAGAGATGTAAATCAGTCACCTATCCAGTGCAAAAGGGAACTGTGACATATTTTCAAACAGATTTGCCCACCTAAGCAATCACAGGTCTATGCTGTATGTGTTCGAGCATGTTCCAAAAAGTCTTGCACTTGTTCCTTAAGCTCAGTGTAATCAATTTAGTATTTTATGTAAAATGTATGCAGAAAAACTATAAAGGTTTTAAGAACATTTTTACGTTTATGGCTTTTTTTCTTGTTGTTATATTTATATATACACTGTATTGTCAAAAGTATTGGGGCGCCTGCCTTTACACGCACATGAACTTTAATGGCATCCCAGTCTTAGTCCGTAGGGTTCAGTATTGAGTTGGCCCACCCTTTGTAGCTATAACCTGATCAACTCTTCTGGGAAGGCTGTCCACAAGGTTTAGGAGTGCCATGTATATTTGTAGAGTTAGAGTGTTACATTGCAATATATATGTATTGTGCTCTTATGATTTACTGGGACTGAGGTGTCCGGAGATCTGACACAAGCCTCAACATTCCAATGCCCTCCTCCTGCCTGGACCCATAGAGCTCAACTTAAGTAGAGTTGGTGGTCAATTTGTTTAAGTGTTTTATCATATCGTGATCTGTCATTGTTTTTGTGATTAGCTTTGCTTTCAGGGTTATTCGCCTTGAGGAGTCCCCTGGAAGTAGACGGGTTACGGTATTGAATTTCTTTACTCCTAACCCCTTTCAGTTCAGTAGGACTCTACTGAGTTATTTGTATATATCTGTTGATCATTTGATTATATTGCTACTGTTTGTTCCATTTCTAAAGAAATTTCACACTAAAGATAATTCTCTGTGTTCACTACAATTTGTGTCCTTTTACTGTGGTGCTTGCGAAAACATTACTGCCAGGTGTGCCAGAGGGGCTGAGACTGTTCTTGGGGTTGAGAGGCAGAGTACATAACCAAATATACTCAAGCAGCTCCTTCGGGGGTGGCGCTACACAAGTATTTCCCCCCTTACCCTGCAGGCTTCCAGTACACCTCACAGATCCAAAAAGACTGCGGAACCATTCACAAAGTGCAGCGCAGCTTGCGCAAGGAGCGGTGGGAAGCCAGCTGTGAACTGCTAGTTTCCCTTACTTAAGATGCCTGTGCCTGGACCCAAAGCTGATTGAAGAATCGGCTCAGGTATGGACAACACTGGATCCCTGTACAGATGAGTGTTCTTATATTAAGAGATAGCAGCTACAGTATTTGCAGCTGCTGACTTTAATTTTTTTTTCTGAGGGGAGACTGGAGCTACTCTTTAGCATCACATTAAAAATTACTGCATGCAATGGATAGCATGGATGTAGCTGTTTATGTTCACCTAAATGGTGCTACCTGGAGATAGTGTTATGAGGAACCAGCCAGGATAGAAATATGGGAGGTGGTACTGCTGACTTATGCTGGGGTAAACACACAAAGATTATTTATTATTCAACCTGCGGGCTAAACAAAAATAGTGTACCAGATTCTCCCATCTCCCATCCAAGCTATATAGCACAGATGGAGGAACTTCCTACTGTGGCTAATGTATTCCCCGAGCCACAGAGCTGCTTAGGTGGGAGGTGACAGTCAGGACCACCCACATAACCCACACCCACAGGACTTCATCCTTATTCTTACTTCACTACTTGCTGAGTCTGACTTGTCAGAGAACCTAATGTGCACATGCTTGTTCTAGCTCAGTGACTAACTGAATAGTGAAGCTAGGATTACTATGATAGTCCCTAGAAAAGCACTTTCAAAAAT